>NW_009932606.1:24379-29064 GCF_000696875.1 Nestor notabilis
AAGTGGATAGGCAAACCTGCTTGTTTGCACCTTTGAAGTAGTACTTGTCTTGAGAGATACAGGTACTGCTTGTGAGTGTGGGCCTTTTCCAATGTGTTTATAGTTGTATTCAGCTGTGCTAGTCTAATAGTGGCTAAGTTTCCGTGTTCTCCCTGTTGTGTCAGTGTATGTACAGCTCTCACCCCTGGAGTGATTTGAATGAAAAGATCTGTTTTATGTGGTAGTTAAAGGCATGATTCTCACAGATGCGGCACAAGGAAATGTAGGGTAATTTGTTACTGTCTTCATCTATCTGCTTCTTCCTGCTACGGATCAGGTATGTGTTTTCTCATTATACACTAATCAACTTGTAAAAGTATATATTACATACATATGGAACATATGTATAGCTTTAATAAATACATATGCATACTTAAGTGTTTGTATAAAAATACAACTACCAAGGTTAGAAAAAAGCATCACTTGTTCTCTCTGACAGATCAGATCCTCCTGAATGACTGTCATGGAAAGCAAGTGAGGGGTTCTTTGGTTTGGGTTTTTGGTGGTTGGTTTTTTGTTTTGGTTTTTGTTTTGTTTTGTTTTTTTCCTAACATTGGCCATTACTTGGATCCATATTGAAGCACAGTCAAGTTACAGGTTTAAACTGGCAAAACTAGGAACAACTGGGCTAGATTAGGAGTGATACCATTCAGAGCTGCTGCCAGCAGCTTTATTTACATATCTGTGTGCTTGGCTAACCAGCATCACTTGACAGAACTAGGTTAAGAAACAACCATATGTGTATTTTGCCTGGGAGATCTGTCACAGATGGAGAACAGCAGCAGCCAGAAACAAAACCTCTTCATCAGCTTAGCTGTACTGATAGCAACACTCAGGACTACAGCTCTTAGACTGTAGTACTCTTTTTTTCTTAAGTATGTCATCTTGGATTGTGTGAGATTACATCTGCAGTGAATGGGCTCACTGACCATAAAAGCTTACTGGTGGTTTTTAGTTGCTGTCCAGCAAATGGAGTTCACATGCTTAGAGCAAGTGGCGGAATTTGGGACTCTTCATTAAGTATCATTGCTCAGAGTGAGCTGGTCAAAGAAAACCTCAACTGTTTAGTTAATGACACAAACTTGTCACCAGAATGATTGTTATGGGGAAGGTTTAATGATTCACTTTTCCAAATGAAGTTAGCTTGCCAAGGTTTAGAACAGCAGGGATGTCTTTAACTACTACTGTACTTCATTGGGGGAGGAGTATCTTATCAGGAAGACTAATTGTTGCGTGCCTCCGTAGGCTGTCCTTATTTCTTCATTTGTAGGTTTCAATTAGCTAAGCTGCCATGGTGTCTGAAAAGCAGCAGAATGGTAATGCTCTGGTCAATAGGCATCTGGGTATCGGGATAATACAATTATTTAAATCGATAAAAAAAATCCCAGTTTTCTTCAAAGCTGATAAGCCTGTAAAAGTGCTGTTGGTAGCAGTGTCCAAGATGCACTCAATGCACCATACAAAATGCCACCATGGATGCTGGTGAAGGTTCTTCTACTTATGGATCATAGTTCCTTTTGTTTGCTTAATATACTGATTTTATGTTCAGTTAGCAGCACTTACTGTCACCTTCTGACTTTGCACTGTGATCTAGTAAAACATCTGGATTAGTACTAGGGGGTAACTGAAATAACATCATGTGTAGCTGCAGAGATCACTTAAGTATAGTTTTTCCTTTTGCTTATTTGCCCCACAGTTGGCTGGTAGGAGGGAAGATCTTCGTGTTGTGCCTCAAGAAGTGTGTCATCCACGCAGGTGGCTTTTTCTTAAAACGTTTGCAGTGTTAGCCAGGTGATACCAGGTTATTCAGGGTGCAAAGACATGTTGCTGGATACTTCCCTTTACTCAGCCCTCTACAGGGGTGTGTTGAAAGTCCCAACACTAATGAGAGTAGACCATTGCAGTGGTAGCAATTCCATTCTGTGTCAGCAAGCACATCTGGCTCCGTTCCCGTTGCTCATTGTTGTCAAGCTACCATTAACTTGTACAGATGGGAAGCTGATTGCAGCAGGCAGACTGGTTAGATACACATCAAGTGGGCAGCAGGTTATCTGGTTAAACATGGGTATGGAATCTGTACCAAAGGAGCTTTTGGTGTTTCCAGGGCTAGAGTTGGCTTGATATTTGGAATAAGTCTCCTTAGAGCTGATAAAACAGTAGTCATGGGGATCTAATGTTTCTGTTTGATTAACAGATGAGCTGGTGACTTAGCACTCATACTTCTGCTATTTGTCAAATTGTATGGCCTTTTCTTCTTGAAATATGGATAAACATTCCAGTCTTGGAAAAGGGAAAGTTATTCTGGTTATGTATATACTTCTGCTAATAGCATGTTTTGTTCTTTGTGAACAAAGTGCTATGTTAAAACTTTCAACTTTGGTAATTATACCACAAAAATTACTTGCTTTGTCTCCCTCAAACTTTGGGTGAACCACTTCTAAAATAACTTTATCCTGAAGCTGCATTTCCTCCTGCTTTTGAGCTGCTTTCCAACAATGAACGTTATAGGCATTGTGCTGCAAGCCTGTGTATATGTGCACATTATACCTGTGAGCTGTGCCAGTCCAAGGAGCAGTTGAAAATCCCTCCTGGTCTCTGAAAAAAATTTGCTGTTTGTTGGATGCTGTGGTGATCTGTTGGATTTCCTTGAGCTTTTCTGGAGGCTGCTGTTCCTCCTCGCTTCGGTCAAAGGATCTGGCGATCTGGCTTTGGGGTACTGCATAACTCCTGAGGGTCTGCTGTGCTTCCTAGAGCTAGCAAAGGGGGAGGCTAAATTTTAATCTTAACACTAAATGATGAGTCCATCAGGTTGTTCTTCCCTGCCCCTTCCCCTTTTTCTCTTCATGACTTTCCCTTCAGGTGTTTCTCCAAGTAGTATGGTGAGGGATATGTAATAAGATTAACCTGTTTTACAGTCCTGAAACCAATGGAAGCTGTCAGTCAGTAGCCTGATGAGAGGAGAAAAAAGTTAAAAAATCTTCAGGACTACAGAGAAAAAAGTCATAGAAAAAAATAGGGATAGAAAATCTGCAGGAAGGGAACAGAAACCTGTAGATGGTGTCTATGCACATCTTATGATGTGCAAATAGTGCCTGGTATCTGTGGCTCTCTTGACTAACCTGCAGGATACTTGGCAGAGATCTGTAAACCTGCCTGGTGACGTACTCTGACTGCTCTCAACTCACACCCACTTTTAACATAAACCACAGCTTCCTTCTGGACACTGGTATCTGTTAAACAAATGTATAATGGAAAAAATATATTGGGAAATCAAACAGGAGTGTGAGCCTCAATGTTTCTACATAATATTTTAGTGATGATTGTTTGGGATCCTTTGAGATGCATAAATACTGTTCGAATGTCAACATCAACCTTTAGAACATGCAAAAACTTGTTCTTGCATCCAAAACTGATTTCTGAAACTTAGTTGTGTTTTATTTTGAGAGTCTTTGGAGAATTCTCCAATGTTGGCAATATTGATTGGAAAAAAAAAAAATCTAGTCTGGCTGTTGATTAGATCCAAGAAGGATTAATTCATAAGGAAAAAAGGTTTCCATTGGGACATGCTTCATATCATGTTTTATTTCAAGAATTAGATTAATATAAAAAGAATTAAGGCCTTGCACTGCATTGTTATATATATGCAACTACAAAGAATGGCTGTAAGAATCTGAGCCCATGTAAAACATGCAAGTGTTAGTTCCTGGGGTGTGTTTAACTAGAGGAGGTAAGCTGTAATAGCTATTTATCTTGTATCCCTCCCTGGACACTCAACATTACTGGTGTCCTCTATCTACTCTTTTCCACCAGGAAACATGACCACGCCACTTGCTGCTGTTCCTCTAGGTGGTTGTCACCCCTTAGTTTGGGAGGAATGCAGAAACAGCTGTGGGCAGTCCATATGTTATCTTGTATTGGGGAATTAGAGCAGGTAGCGCCTTTAGCTTAACCTGTTGCTGAAGCTGTCTGTTACCTCTGTCTCTAGGTGGTGGTATGAATTAGCAAGTGCTTGTAGTGTCTCGGTGCAAAGCCAGCAGATGTCTGACTTCCTTAAAACAGAGAAGGACTGTAGTAGTAGTAATAGTAGAAATAGAGAGGTGCAGCAGAGTTAGACCAGCTGCATCTTAGTCTGGTTTGGGGCTTTTTATTCCCCCCTAATAAGAGTACTGAAGGGGTAGCATTTTTGTCCCACTGAATGCTGTCCTACCATAGCTGAGGGGAAAGTACACAGCGGTTCAGCAGCAGAGCCAAGTGGCTGGGATGGTGGAAAAGCTCTTCTGGGGCACCCAGCTAAAGCTTGCATGGCACCACTGCAAGTGCTTGTAGCCCATCTCTCAGCAAGGGCCAGGGAGGAGAGGAACTTCAGGCTAAGAGCAATACCTTACAAAGACAATGGCTGTAGCCTTGCTACAAAAGGAAGGCTAGGCTGCTCAAGGTGTCTGATATTGTGTGTCTGTTTTTTTCCTGCTGGTTTCTTGCTTGATTTTTGCGTTGGGGTTGTGTGTGTGTTAGTTTTCAAGTGATGCAAGTGTGCTGTCTTGCCTTACTAAATTAGTTTGCCTCAGAAAGCTGCATCTTGGTCTGGTTTGGGAGTTGGGCCTTTTACCCCCCCCCCCCCCCAAAAAAAAAAAACCAACAAACACAGA
>NW_009932606.1:29095-53487 GCF_000696875.1 Nestor notabilis
CTGCAAAGACAGCTGGAAAAAGGTCTCTTTCCTTGCTGCTCTTAAGAGTTTTGTAAGTAATGGGGTTGTTTACATAAGGATTCCAGAAAAATTTAAACTATTCTGTAGCTTAAGTTCTCTCATGGTGTACTGTTTTCTTGTCTCAGATGCACAAATTGCCCATTTTGGTAGCTTCAGCTGGCTGACCAAAAGGATTAATGGCACTTTCCACAAAGCTATGCAGTTGCAAAGAGGCTTGGGGGTGTATCTTGTTTAATGAAACAAAGAGGGTTTTTTAGTAAATATTTTACCTATATGCATGTATTTAGCAGTCAATAGCTGGAAACTGATGTGGATTACATAGCATTTTAGAAAAGAGGATATTTGCTGGAAATGCCAAATCAAACCAAACAAGAGTCAGTTAACTAGCTGCAGTTTTGTGGCAATTTGAATAAAGCTGTGGAAGACCTGAGAAAGAATATCAAAGCTTCTAACATCTATGAACTATTAGTGTTCTGGGTGTTAGAGAAGGGGTTTTTTTTATTACTCCTGAAAAAATTAATTATTGTGGCATTAATACTGATTTAAAGCAGGACAAGCAGGTCCCTTTGTGGCACTAGCCTTTAACCTGTGGCAGTTGCCATTGACCGCAAAAGATGCTGTGTCTAAAGAGTCTGTGAAACATAAGTAAATAATAGCAAATACTGCCTTGCTGGCATTGCTGGCAGCTGTGGAGAGCTACTTCCTCAGGTGCATTTGGCAGGTACCTAATGGAGAACACTGACCTGGAGCTTGCATCCAAGCTGTGGATGGGCATATCTGCTGTGGATTCATCTCCTTATTCTTTAGCTACGCTGGAAACTTTGGGGTTATAGACAAGCTGAATGGTGCACTGAGGGGGAAGACTTTTTTTTTTTTCCAGGCTTATAAGCTGAAGTATTGTTGTGGATCTTGTGTTTGAGTAGTAGTATGTAGGTATATTGACTGTGGTAGGGTTTTGTTAGGGATTAGCAAGATTATTAACATCATGGAAGAGGCATTCAGGGAACCATTAGTGGGAAGTGTTGTACTGTGATAAATTTGTATGAAGATGCTACTCTACAGCATAAAATCTGAACTTCCCACAGCTGTTTTCTGACAATAGGCTCAAAATTGACATAAATGATTGCAAGCGTCATCTTTGGCATTAGGCCATCTCTGTTATCTAGTGGAGCCACCAGTGAAGAATTATTCACGAAGGTGCCCAGGAACGCAATACTGGGGGATAAACATGCATTATAAGCAGTTCCTGTGGGGAAACAGCTCTCCTAGATATGGATAGCTGTTCACTGGAATAGCGTTAGACCTCAGTCAATTTCGTTTGCTTAGTGAAACTCCTTGAAGACTTTTGACTGAAGGGAAACAATAAGCATCTGTGTGTTGTGTCCAGGAATGGTTTGTCAGCTGGATTCCCTTGTTGCCTACCATAACTGAGCTATTCTGTAGTGTGCTGTATGAAGATGACCCAGGGCTTTGCAAATAGTGAGAACTGGGGAACGGCAAGACTGATAACAGTGGTGAGAACACATGCTTGGAGGCACATACACTTATAAAACTTAAAAGTTGTGGAGGAACTCAAGATGATGAGCTCTAATTTAGAGATGTTAAATATAGGCTAATGAGGTAGGACTCTTGGGGAGGGAAGACTCCTCCATAAGGCATCTTGGGACAGTGGTCGTTGGGCTAAACTTTGTCTTCATGAAAGACTGATAGTCCCCAGAGAAACTTTCCTATGGTATTTTTATAGCTGGGAGTTTGGAGAACAGAAGTGGATGCAGCCTCGAACTACCTTTCTAGTGTGGTTTGGGAAGGCTATCCTAGGTCTAAGGAATAACATGAAAATGGTGACTGAAGTGGTAGATGCTTGAAGCCATGCTCAGGAGATAAAGCAAAATGATCAAGGGGTCTTTGGGCAAGAAGTCTGGGCTTTTTGGGAGGAGGGGGTTATTTGCTTTTATTTTTATCTTAAATTTGTATAATGAATAGAAGACAGTGGCATCCCTCAGTATTAGGACAACTTTGGGGTAAATGGCCTATGCACATCTAACTAGTAGTGAACTTGTTAACTTTTCCTTTAGAGACATTGAGAGTTACTTGTGGCTCTGGCTGTACAGGAGGCGTGTTTGTCTCTGATCTCCAGGGATGCTCTCTTGAGACCAGTCAGTTGTGACTGCCAGAGTCTGGATACAGTCTTCTTCAACAAGATACCATGGGTACCCATGTGTTAGGGGAGCCTGGTTACCCCAGTGTAGTTTCTGTTGCGGAATTATTCCTGATGCCATGGTGATGGGAGCATTACAAATGTATAATTGTGTGGCCTGAGCTTTGGTATCTGCCCAGGACTTTAAGAAAAAGTAAAGGTGGCATAGCCACCTCTCTCTTGGCTCTCTTCTTCACTAGCTTGGCATCTGATTGCTTCTATCTTAACTTGTGTTTGTAGTATGCAACAGAGGATGGACTTGTGCACACAAGTGATCCGGCCAGGACAGTGTCCAAAGAATGGATTTGCCTTTAAAGGCCCCAGCAGTTAGACTTCCTTAGAGAAGGTAAGGATAACAAATCCCAAGAGATGGGCTTGGGGAGTCATAGTGTTTGCTTCAGACAACCACTGTACTTGACACAATTTTTCATTTGGTGCCCTGGGAGCATGGCTGCTCTATGCTATGTCCAGAATGTCATACTGCAGTATGCAAGACCTTGGCTACTGAAACCATCATTTAAAGGATTTTGACTATTCCAGTCTGCTTATGGGCTGCTGCTTTGTGTACTTTCTAGGGCTCCAAATGCATGCTACTTCCAGCTTTAATACCAATATTGATAGCCTCCAGAAAGCTCCTCAGAGTCAGTTGTGTGAGGAGCAGAGTTCAGAGATGCCGTTACTCTCCTTAGCAGTGACTAGGGTATAGCACTGTTTAGGCAGAATGAGCTGCTTTCTTAGGTAACTGCAGAATCTGATTTCCAAATCTTGCACTGATGTAAAATTGCATCAATAAAGTAGACTCTGTGTGTGTATAAATGGCAGCTACTCTCTTGCTTTTGTGAGCTTTCTGATCAGGCCACTTTAGCCTTTCAAGCTGGGTTTACTTGATCTTCTGTATAGGAACAATCAAAGGGTGAAGTCATCCAGAAAGCATTTGTGCAGAAAAATGCAAGTTGAGCTGAAAAGCAGTGTATTAATGGCTGCACCATGTGCTGTATCATGTGCAGTAGTCTTAGAGGAAGATGTAGAAATAGATTTACAAAAACACTTGTGTAATTGCTGGTCTTTAAAAAAATACATAGTCAAAGTAGTAATAAGACTTCTTTGCTGCCCTTTTCTTTCCTCTATTCCTTTCTTCACCTTCCTTTCTGAAAAAAAATAATGGCAGCAAATGCCCTCTTCTATTCTTACTTTTCTCTGACACAAAGGCAACTTAGCCCAAGCTGTAATCCACGCCTGGGCAAAATCTTCACCTGTAGCATCACCTTAGACTCTTGCTAAGTGAAGTACAGCATGTGTAAAAACAAAAGTGACCATCTCTGCTAGTTGGTCAACAAGCTGACTTTCAGCTGGGTTGATAAAACTAAACCCACTCCCTGTAAGTAACAGTCTGAGGCCATAGTTAGGTGCTTAGTAGTATCCTGGCTTAAACCATGCTACGTCGCTTCCCATGCACCCATAGCTGCTTGTCTATGGTGAGCATTGCCATGCAGTGACCTAAGTCAGGGAATATGATACAATTGGGAGAACCCATGGAGTTTCTTTCAGTCTGTTTTTACCCAATCCAGTTTACAGTTTATGCTGACACAGGTACTCTCACAGCTAGAGGTGGAAAGGTAGAAGTGAGCAAAGCAGGCACTTGGGGATGATAATGGCATTGCCATGTTGGAGTTGATGGTGAAACTTCACCTTGAAAGCTAAAAGATCATGTAATATTGAATAAACTCTGTCATACAGAGTTTTCTGTTAAAGTGTTTCACTTTAACAGAAGATGTGCTTGAAACCTGTGTAAAGTGAACGCTAAAGCTTTTGATCCTTCAGTAAAGACTTGATGTTTTGGAAATCAAGAGATTAAGATTTGCTTTTATTGTGGTGTTCAGTGACTTGCAAAACTCCCTCATGCCGATTCCTCCTCTTTTTCTGATGTTTTGAACAAACACTGTGAGCCTAGATGGAGACTTTGATTGCTTCCAGTTTTACCTCTGTTCAAGCCCATTGTGCTCAAGAAAAACAAGCAGAACTCTGGAAATCGGCAGATGGACCTTTAGCCATTTTAAAATTCAATGCACAATTTTCAGATACATGTGCACAGACTGCTAAACCCTTCACTGAGAGCACAGGTGCTGAAATCACAAGTCCTCAAGGGTTTCTTCTTGATAAAGGAAGTATTAAACTTAATGCAAAAATAGTTTAGTCTGAACCTACAAAGTCTCATCTATTATGTTTTTTGAAATACCAAATTGGTTTTTTTTACTTAACTTTGTACACAGTTTAAAGTTTTTTTTTTTTTTTTTAAAGTGTTTTAAGCTCTCTAATTGCTTTGACATTTTTATAAGGAACTTGTACATATTTAGTCATTTGCACAGACAAACTTTATATACAAGTGTATTTTACATAGTGCAGAAATAATTAGGAATATAAAATGTATTGTCTGCAGGAAAAGTGTTGTAACTTTGTAAAAAGGTGTAGGATGTTAAAGGCTTTGTCTTGGGTTCTTGTCTTGTTCTCTCTATATGTACTCAGGCTTTTAAACTTTAAATGGCATACAGGAGTAGTCATTTTCAAACTTTGATCACACTGCTTAGTCAGAAAAAGAACTGCAGTTAACATCTCTCTGATACTATTTTTATTTTTCCACTTCCTGCCCTACCCACCCTGCTTGGTGTTTAACAATCTCATATTTAGGGGAAGGAATTGTGATCTGCTGTAAAACCCACCACCTTCTCTGCTTTAAGCGAGGGTCAGGCAGGGTAAATAGTCTGAGTCTGGTTTCTCTGAGCTAGAGTGAGCATGCTTTGACTGCAACGCAGTGTGACAACTGTCACTCTTGCCAAAGAAATCAGATGATGTACATGCTCTTACTTAAATAACTGATGCCTTTTAGCAGTCTGTGCTCTCCCTGCCTGTGCTGGGACTGCACTTGAGTTAGGGATTAGAGTACAGGATCTTGCCATGGCAATTATACTCATTATTTGTACTGAAGAAAGGGGGGAGAGGAGAGGAAAAAGCCTGAAACAAAGAAATTTGTGAGGCTAAAAGTTGGAAATGGGATAGGTTCTCTGGCATGTTCAAAATAAATATTACAGAACTGAGGATTACAAGATGATCTGTTCTTGAAATTGGCCGATTGCTGTAAGTTAGAAACTATCTTCCAAGGGAGAAAGTTACTGCCAAACAAGATAAGGTATTTGGCAAAAAGACCTGTCTCTTTATTTAAAAACACACAAATCCACAAAAATGCACTTGGTTATCCTTCTAGAGGTTGATGTGTGAAAGCATTTGTCCTGTGGCCCCTTCCTTGCTGGTCCAGCTTCTGGAAAGCGCAGGTTGGCTGCTGCCATCCCAGAGGTAGTTTCCCTCCAAGAGGCAGGCACTTAGAGCTGTGTATGTGCTTTAGCCCAAGACAAAAAACAAAGATGGCCTAGGAGCTGGGGCCTCCATCTGCTGGAGAGCTGGAGCTCAGTGTCAGGTTCTGCCTCTTGTTCTCCCAGATACACCTTTTACCTGTGGCTAAAGGGCTGCACCTTTGTGCTCCATCAGCTGTGCATTCTCTCAAGAAGAAAACAGGCTTTTGCAATATTGCAGCCTGAGGAGGTCACCAGCCCACCTTGTAACCAATGGTTGTGTGAGGGGAAATCTGTCACCTATGTGGGTATTGGACTCAGGGCTGTGGGGGGACTGCACAGGGACTGCCTAGTTTGTGTCCCCAGCAGCTTTGGAGCCTGTTTCACTTTTTCTTCCTCAATTTCCCACCCCCCTCCCCGCCCCCCCGTTCCCCCAACCTCAGCAGAAAGACTAGTCAAATTGTAGGATCTAATTCATGCTGCTGTTCCTGGGAAGCCCTTGGGAAACCTCGACAGTTAGGACGGAGTTCCTGGTAAAATATTTTGGGTATGGGGTGTTGTGTTCCTCCTATAGAACTATTTAGTTACTGTGGGACCAAATCCACAACAGTGCCTTGGTGTCACTGAAAAATAAGTATAAGGTAAGAGAACAAATAAAAGGGGAGTACAGGAAGTGGCGAAATAGAAAAACTCCTCCGGATGAGGCAAGTGATGACAGAAATGAGGTGCTCTGATTAAATAAAAAGAGAAATAAATCTCCCTTTCATTGTTTTCCCTTATTCCTTTGCTCTTTCCTCTGTGCCACTCTCCTGCAATCACTACAGCCATAGTATTCTAGATTTATGTTTCCTTCTGGCAAACTTCACACTGTTGCAGTCTGAAGTATGTGACAGGGTATTCTTTTCAATCACTGTTCTGTAAACATGAGTATATTGAACGTGACTAATTGATGTCAAATATTTTAAAATGGTATTTCCAACTTTTCTTTGAGAAGGTGGTTCTGCCTTTGATGTTGGAGCACAATTATAAGTCAATAGAAGTCCAGAGAGAAAATTAGCCTGTATAAGGTACTTGGGGAGTGATGGTGGAATAGAGTCTTTGCATATTAACTGCACGGGAATATCCTAACTCTGCAGTTACAGATGGGGAATGAGAGGATGGGAAGCAATAGGGCGGAAAAGTTTTAGAAAAATAAATCACAAACTGAGTGCACCAATAAGGAAATGCTTTTGAAAAACAAAGGCAAACCTCGTGTTTGGTTGCACAAATGGGGTTTTTGTGTGGGATGGCCTACAGATTTTCCAAGTCTTCTATCCAGTGCTGGTAAAACTTTATCAGAAAGTTACACCTCAGAATTGGTACAAAAATTGCAGAAACAGGGGCCTGTTGAAGGCATTGGAATTGCTTAGTTTGGTGAAAAGGAAGCTGAGGAGAGGTATGAGAACAGTCTACTTAAAAATATGGCTATTAAGAGAGAAGGAATAAAGTTTTTCCACTGTGGATGACACCAGGAGAGAAGGATGGAGTTACAGCTGGGGGTTAAAGGAGGCATTGGAACAAGTCTTTCCATACCAGCAGTAGTTAAGTTCTCATCTGGACTGCCTGGGGAGGCTACTCTATCTCTACCCAGTAACCCTCTGGGACTGGTTGGCCAAGCATCCATCAGAGATAGCACTGGTATAGCTGATCCTGCTGTCAGGCACAGATGTGGGCAAGGTGTCCTCTTCAGGTCCCCACAGGCTTTGTTTTCTATGATGATACTGCTTTCTTCTTGGGACTCTAGCCTCAAATTTTATAAAGGTAGATGCATGTCCTAATATATATGTGATCAGAGTTGGGTTTTCTGTTGTTTTTTGCAATAACACAAAAAAGTCTATTTTGGGGGCTTTATTTATGAAGTTTGGAACTGAATCCTTTATGTTCTTAGTAACTCAGTCTGTTTCAATTGACTACAATGCTAAACTTCATTTCACCTAAAGCTGAGTAGGATGCTATTCCTCCATTATAATGGCTGGATGTTTTAGAAATCAGACTAGAAACAAGGCGATTCCTGCAAAAGGGGCAAACGTGTATTTGCTTTTCTTTTTGCAAGATGAATTGGGAAATTGTAGCTTTGATATCTCTGGATATCTCAGTTACATCAGTTAGACAGGTTCTCAGCTGGAGGCAATTTTATTTATTTAAGCAGGAAAGCCTGAGTCTCCATCAGTAAAGATGTAACCATCTGAGGTTGAGAGGATTGATTGAACTTGAGGCATGAACCTATCACTTGTATTCAGATGTGTTTTAAAAAAAAAAATGTAGTATGAATGTAGTAACTGGAATTAACCTGAAAAAATTGGGAAAATATATAATACTTTGATAAAGACTGTATTTAAAATTATCTTGTTACATGGGGGAAATACACCTTCTGAACTACATTCTTAGTAAAATCTTTTTTAAAATATAATGGGTTTATATATAAAATCTAAACTGTGCAATCATAGTATACCCTCTACTAGCTTGGATAACCTAAGGAATGACAAACTTGTTGACCGTAATGATAAAAGTATGTCCAGTATTCAGGTTGCTACATCTTCATCCTGTTTCTCTCTCTCTTTCCTTTTTTTTCATAACTGAGTCTCAGCAGCACGGTTGTCTTGTATTTTGAAATTCCCAAATTAAAAATCTAAACCTGACTGTTTCCGTGCTTCAGGTACGTTCTCCAAGACCTTAATGTTAAGTTTTTTGGTTTTTTTTTTTAAAATAAGCTTTTGTCTAATGCTGAGGTGCTTTCTGTGGTCCGTGTGCCAGCCCACATGGCACAGTGTTGCACTGCTTAACTAGGAACGTTGCAGTCTTTTTCTTGGCTTAAAACTATTTAAAAATAATCAGAATTATATCATGATTTGTTTACTTTGAAAATAATGCCCCACATTTAGAATAGGAAAGGAGGTTTTTTAAGCGTAAAGGAGTTCCTAAAAATTCCTTCCTTAAATTTTTATTTTTCTATTTGCACTTTTGCAGGACACAGGGTGATCTCACTAAAATATCTCTCAGTGGCAAAAGCTATAAGCAGCTGTTGGAAAAAGCTGGTTTCTGTACCCCCATGTGCAGCTCTAGAGCATTTGGTGTGCTCTTACTTTGCCAGGTCTGAAATTTCTCATCCCAAATTTTCTACTATGCATCCTGAGCCATCAAAACCAAATGCTATTTTAAACTATTGCATATTTGAAATCTTTAATTTCATTTTAGTCTGTGCATTTTGATTGTTTTCTTTTCAAAGATTGCAAGCTGAAACTACATGTACATTGATTAAAGGAACTTGAAAAAGCCTACCCCAAGTTTGTGAACAAATAGTGGGTTTAGCCTCTGATTAGTAACTTACCAGCCAGAGCTATGTATGCTCTGGTGCTGGAATTGCAGCAGTGCTGTTCCCTAAGGAGACATTGTTTTTCAGGGTGCTTTTATCACTGCTGACAGACTCAAACACTCTGCACTTCAGGATCGTACAAGTGCTGAGATCCTAAAAGCTATGCTGCTGGAGAGCAGCACATTGCAATGGAAAATGCAACATCTGTACTGCCTTTGCATTGTTTGTTTTAATAGTTTAACACTTTCAGCAAAGGACCTTGTTAAAACGCAGAGCTGGTAGCAAGTGGCCAAAAGAATGAGAAAAGAGAGGACTCTAACCCACCCCTGCCATGACAAAGTGCTCCAAGGTGGGTTGAGGGGGAAGTTGCCCTTTCCCCCTCTGCAACCTGCTTCCCTGAGTATGGACTTCCTGCTTTTTCTCATGCTCCCAACCATCTCTATCCTGTCCTGCTCTTTCTCCGGTCACCTCCCTGGTCTCTGTGGAGCTGGGGAGGAGGTAGAGCCGGGCTTGGGGGCAGAAGGGCTGCAGGGGAGGGAAGGGGGCAAAAGGCACACACTCAAACCATGGGGTGTCTTGTGCGAGTGTCCCATGCTGCCCCAGAGGAGAGGGCAGCAAGGGGCAAGCAGGGCTGCTGTCCCTCTCCACTTCCATGCCTTGGCATTAATCACTTGGATGGAGATGTATACAACCACTCTCACCTGCATTCTTGCCTGTATAGGGAGCCAAGAGCTCTTTTTACACACGGCAGCTCAGAGATGGGCTACTTGGCAAACTAGCCTGGGCAGTCAGAGCGAGTGGAAGAGAGATGAGCTTGCTTTTGTCCACCTTTTCTGCTTCTGCCCTGCTTGGTTTGAGGAGCCAATGGAAGGTCAAGCTGTGCTAAACTAGAAACAAAACAACTCCTTGTTTTCATGGTGTAAATGGAGTGTGGTGATAAAAAATGTTCTCCTGTGGCTCTTGCATGTCATGTGGCAGCTCCTTGGCTTAGTCCCTGCATCTCCCCAGGAGTGGTGTAAACCTGGTCTGTGATGAGACGCTTCGGTAGCAGAGTCAGCACAAACCCTGCTGAAAGGACATGTGGCCAAAGCAGCAGCTACAGCAACAAGCTGGAAAACAGCTGGAGAAACACCATGGCCACGCTGAGAAAGGCTGTTAAATACCAACCCCGCTGCTCCATTTACTGTTGTGAGAAATACGACTGCATGCATCGGCTGGGCTTGAGGGAGAGGACTGATGGAGTGGCAAGGAGCCCATGTGAACTCCAGTAAACCATACCGTGACTGGCTCTGACTGCCTGTGAGATGGCTGAAACACGAACATATCACACCCAGAGAAAGGCTGGGAGACCCAAGCTTCAGGTTTTCTCAGCTTAATCACTCCAGATAATGAAAGATACCACCTCTGCCTACAAGGTGTGCCCCTGTTCATATCTTGGGGCCGTGATTTCATAGTATGAGAGCAACCCCATCTGAAAATCCCTTCTTCTTCCTGGCCCTGTGCCACCAACACATGCTGCCTTGGGTCCTGAGCACAGCTGTGAGGGTCCAAGGCATAGATATAGTTTGCTATTACTGATCAGAGCTGGATCAACAGTGGTGGCTTGTTCAGCCAAGGGGAGCCCCAGCAGAGAGTCAGGAACAAGCAGGGAGTTGAAGTAGCACCACTATCAACACTGGGCTGTTGGTAGAGCATCAGAGGATCCCAGGCAATGAAATGGCCTGAAATCTCAGGTGAAATTTAGGGAAGGACTGCTGGAGTCACAGCACTGCTCTCACCCTGGTGATAGCAGTAGCACATCAAACCACTCCACTCAACCAAGGCTTCCCATGACAGGTAAATGGGTGGCAGCAGATTATCCCACCCAGTCTCCTTGCACCACAGAAGAGAAATCAAATGCAGGAGTGGTTTGAACCACTAATGCCATGAGCCTTGTCTACCCCAGCAATGAACCTCTCTCACAGTTTTCTGAGCCTGAGTGGTGGTGAAAGAGCAGTCCTGGGCTTACCACTCTCGGAGTGGGAGTGCTGAGGCCCTGCTGTGAATTACTGCTGGAGTTTGGGGGGTTTATGCAGGGCTGAGGCTGTGCCAGCCCCACTGCAGCTGGATCCTGATGGGGTGAGAGTGAGATCCTCTCTCACATGGCTGCAGTCACATTTGGGAGCACTTAGCAGTGAGAGCCCTTTGTGACAGCGCAGGAATGAGTGCAGAGAAAATTAAAGATGCCCTAGATTAATCAGCGAGCCTGGTTTGCTTTCTAGAGAGCTGTTACACGTTGGTGGCTGTAGCGAGAATCTATCCATCACTGTATAAAGAAGCATCAGCAGCAAAAATGGGATTCTGTGAGTGTTTGCTCTGCGATCTTTAACGTCAGACCCCGTGTCCCGTGTCTATTCATGCACTGGCCAGCACATGGGCTGTTGGCTCTGTCTTGTGTGTCCTTCCCCTGCTCCTCTGGCTGCCAGGAGCTAAGGGATCACCCCAGCCCTGCTTCGCGTCCAGTCTCAGCCCCTGTATCAAAGTCAGTATGAGGTTATAGCAGAAGGTGTCTCCCCAGCAGTCCCAGCTTTCAGCTGGCAGCAGCAGCATCCGGCATGTTCACACCACCTGGGAATGCACGGCAGCACTTTGCCTGCGTTTCCTGGGAGGTTGGTGTGTAACTCGGGGTGCAAGATACATGCCAAATGAAGAACAAAGGAGCCCATTCATTGAAAAGCTTCATCCCATGCAGATCTGCCTGCGGGGTAGAGTGAGAAGGGATGTTACATGAAATAAATGTCTCTTATAAGTGATCGTATGCAAGCACGAAGTTATGGAATGACAACATTTCTAGAGCATTCTGGGAGCTTGGGAGCCATTTCTGGCTAAAAGGCCCTTGTCAGTACTCTAATACAAATCGTAGATGAGCTATTTTTACTAACCAACATCTCAGATGGAAAACACGGTTACAACCAGATGGAAAAAGCTAGTAAGATAGAACTCATAGATGGGCTTTAGCACTTGATTCTTTTTCACCAGCAACTGCAAAAATAGTGTGATGGAACCACACATTCATTATTTCTCTCTGACTTCAGACAAAAAACATCCTATGTTGGAGAGGACTGCACCCAAAGGTTGAAACCCAGCCTGGTCTCCAAATCTCAGGCAGGCTGGAGCCCCTTTCAGCACACTGTCACCAATTGTGGCTGCTCTGTAGGTTCAGTAACGCCCTTGCCAGTGCCTGAAGAAGGCTTCAGATTGAGTGGGTAACCTGGGTTATGGCTGTGCGGGTACCCTGGGTAATGGATGCGTGGGTACCCTGGGTTATGGCTGTGCGGGTACCCTGGGTTACAGCCACCCTGGGAACTCACGGGCTGCAGGGGCACATGATCAACAATGCTGCTGGGGCATCACAAGATGTCACTGTGTGTGTCGCCCCCTTCTCCCCACCTAGCAGGATCAAAAAAGTATAACAAGGTAAAAATGAATAAATGACAATGTAGAACTGGGTGCTGTGGTTATCCGTACACCACAGGGCAGTAACAGTGTATTTGAGGTCATTACTCAAATCTTCATTCTTGTGACAAGGCGAGAACAGTGTCTGGGAAGAGCCGGGTGTTCTGGCACAGCCACCCCATCTCCATGGGCAGCTGCCTGCAGGACAGAGCCAAGCTGCCCATCCAGCACTGAGTGGCAAAGTGGAAAAAACTACTTGGAAATAAGCTCTTGACTACAATGGATTTGGAAATAAACGCTGCTTCTGGTCTATTGTGCAGGTGATTCTCTCCCCCTCCCAACTCGTTACAAAACCTGTGAGCTGTGACCAGCTTTCTGGATGCTACAGGCAAGTAATTCTCCTATTGAAACGTTCTGGCTGCAGTACGGTGAGACCTGGCATTGCCTCTGCCAGCTGAGGCCGTGGCCACAGGGCCACTTTCCATCCTAGGAAGATGGAGGCTGGTAGGTGGAAATAAAATAAGGCAGCATCTTCCAAATCTGTCCCTGTATGTGCATGGGGATAAATGTATAGTGGCTGAACCAACTGGAGGAAAGGAAATTCCTGGTTTAATTAAATGAACAGACTGAGCAACCAGATGCTTGAATAAAGAGTAGCCACTTGTCCAGGGGAGAACTTAGGGGCTGGTTCATGGATGGGCCACTTTTTCCTGCTCCTGCCCTTGGGGAAAGCACTGTATTGTCCCTTGGCATGTACATGACTTGGACTGACACTGGTGGTGATAATACACTTGCAGAGGAGGGGAAACTGAGCTCCCCTTGACAGCAGATGCTGGCTCTCCCCGCGGTGCACACCAGGATCACCTGACAAATCCCGTACAAGTGATGCACAACATGCTTTGGGTACTGACAGATTTACAGGGAGCTGCTTAAGGTGGAAGGCAGCTGCAGGGCGGCTGTACGAGGCACTTCACATCCTTCTTGTGCTGTGATCAACTCAACTGAACTAATAAGACAAAAGGCAATTTAAAAGCACCTTGCAGATTACCTTGTCCAAGAGCTTCTTAAAACGCTCACATAATGAATGTGTATTTGAGCTAAAAATATGGCATCAGTCATGACAGTACGTAACAGCTATAATGTTTAACCTAGGAGGAATCGGCTCCGTTAAGCATGTCACTTTACAACTGCTGGCACCTGGGAATAGCGGCTGTGTTTCTGGGTCAGTCTTTCACATCCCAGTTTGTCAGACTAAGACAGACTGAACCACTTCTGCCTAAAACATAACAGCTCTCTGTATTGCCCACTCCAATGCAACAAAAATCATGCGGGCAGCTGGTGAGGGAGTTGATGCCTATGATTTAATCCATCCCCAAATCAGTCTCAGGCACCCCATTTCAATGCAATTTGTGCACTATGGAAGTGTTTCTGCTGCTGAATTATTCCTATTGTTCCAACTCTGATAGTGGTCACGGCCTCCCCACCCCATCCTGCAGAGCTTCCTGCAGTCCCACTCTCTGGAGGCTGGATGAGAGCAGAGTCTGAGCACTCCCTGGGCTCAGGGGACCTGAGTTTCACCTTATGCTTTGCTTGGTTTTAGCACAAGATGCCTGATGAACATTATCTCTGAGAGAGGGAAAGTACAAACAGCTTTTATCTCCACAAAGCCAGGCAGCGTGTCCCCCCACCGGCTTGGAGTCAGCTGCGTCTATCTACACAGTTAAAAACTACCAGCCCCTTATCTGCAAAACCTCTTGCAACAGACAGACCTGAGATACCTCGTTTTCTGGCTCTCAAGACAAAGACTGAGGCTTAGGTCTGCACTTTAAAGTTTCCTTTTGCCAATCGGGAGTTTGCAGGGCTTGGTGTGTACCATCCCCAGCCGAACAGCCATCCCAGCGCGACTGCTGCTATCACGAAAGTGAAACCTATTTAAACTGCCATCCTGATATCCAGTATCCCAGTCCTAATACAGCCGAGGAGAAGCAGAGAGTCAGTTCAAGGACTGGTGCTGTTTGCTCGATAAATATTGATGGTGCGGAGCAAGGAGCACTGCAACACTGCAAAAGGTCCTTAAAAATGTTCAGAGGATGAAAATTGCTGGCACTGTTGTGATTCTGGAGCTCAAATAATAAATGATTCAACAACTGTACAGTTACCATGGGGATGAATTCTCATTGAGCCTAAAATTACCAAGCTGCTGACAAGGACCTATTTTTAGTATCAGCAGATGTGTATCTTTAAAAACATCAGCACAAACCTACTACTGTGTGTTTGTGTATGCACGCCTGCTCGCCTGTAATTGGGTTTTCTGACGCTAATAACAAAAGCAAAAATAAGTAGATGTCTGATGGCTGCAGCGGACGGTGCCGCGATTAGGCTGGGGGTGATAAGTGGAAGTTGCAAATAATACCTGATAAATAAAGCATGCAAAGTGGCCAGATTGCCAGTATGTAACTGAACTAGTAAGCAGAGCCCTTCATTATGTCAGCTAATGCGCTACAGTAATGGAGTGTCTATTTTCGGTGCCTGTGAGTATCTAATGGGAAGTGCCCGCCTGCACTGTCAGCCCCACGACACAGGAAAGCGGAGGCTCAAAGCTGACACGAGCTGCTGGCACAGATCCTCAGTCTCTGCACTCGAAGACTGAGTTTGTCAGCACTCTCCCTCTATTTCACACTTGAGGGAGGTGCAAGGATAACCCCCCCAGAAAGCACACAGATTAGGCAAGGTGCTAACACATCCCCACAATGACATAACAGCAGTCGGTACTGGTGCCAAGCCATGGAGTGCTTGCTAACCACCGACCAACTCATCCCATCCCTGCTGACTCACCACACTGTCAGCAATGCAAATCATGCCACCAACTTAAGAATAGTTAAGGTCCCTGCACTACTGACTTTGACTGGGTTTTTCTCATTAACTCTGATAGGACGGGCTGGAGACCTGCCTTTTTTTATATAGCCTGATTTTGCTGAGGGAGAAGCTGGATGGTGGCTGTAATGACGTCTCATTTGGTGATAAAAGGATTGGTTTGTTTTTTGCCAAACACGTAGCCAGATAGACATATCTCTGCTCGCCTCCTGGCATGCCAGTGCAGTATACATACATGCAAACAGAGTTTGCTAGCAAACCAGCCAAGCAAAAATTAACCACCGTACGTTGCAGCCAGGCAGGATAATAGGGCATTACCAGAGATAGTTCAGCAGTTTTGCTCAAAAACCAAACAAGCTGTTCAAGTTTCTGAGAGGCAGCGGAGGAGACAAGAGAGAGGACCGCAGTGGTTCATAGCAGGCAGTAGTGCTCCCCATCTGCTCTGCTGCATGAGGCGCTGGTCATGCCTCCACAGAAGAGCAAGGGGGGAAATAATGGCATTTCAGATAAGAGAGAGAAGAGTTAAGGATGAAGAAAAGCCCTTGTGCCAAGACACATTTGAAGAAAAACCAACTGCAAATGATCTTCTATCACAGAGCAAACTGTGTCAAGGGGCCTGATTAAACCATCCATCATTTCCCATTTTTGATAATTAGGAAAGAACAGTTAGTTCCTTGGAGTTGGCTCTTTGAGATGTGTTGGCCATATACACCCTGCTCTTGGAGTGTACGTGCCTCTGTTACAAATGTCTGACTCTGTTCATACCACAGTGTTCTGACACTGCAGAAAACTCTCCCCTTTTCTAAAAAATAGAATTGATCTTGTACAATTCGGAGCTTGAGGGAGTTTTGTTTGACTTCAACAAAGCTGTCCCTGCGGGAGCCAGCCAGCCGATATTCCAGGTGAGGTTAAGAGAGGCTCTTGTTCAGAAAGACTGACTGAACAACTTGACCATGCTGCTGAAGATTAAACTGAGAGCTTCAGGAGATCTGGATAGCTGAACTGCCTGGGCTGGCCCTGCTCTGTTAAGATCATATGTGTGCGCTCTCATCTGAATTTTCTAATGCCATTGCTGAAAGAAGAATAGGATGGTATGCACAGGAGACCTAAGGCATACAGAGCACACAGACATGTCTGAGAGGTGGTTTTACGCTTGTGGCTTATCGGAAGCAAAGGATGTGAATTTAATTCTGTAGCAAACATTCAATTTTCAGTTAGAACAATCAAAATTAGAGGTTCTCTGTTGCTCAGGCACAGTGATCTGAAACCCCCAACATGGGCACTGGACTAGAACATTTTCTGAGAAGTCACTGGTTCACAGCAAACTGCTTCCTCATATGAAGGGTGTTGTCAGTTCTTGTCAAGTCCCAAGGCACTAAGTTTGCTGAGACAAGAACTGCTGTTGTAAACACAATCCTAGGAGCCTAAGGGATGGAGGTCCTTCAAATTTGGGTTTTTTTCTTGCTCTCTCAGGAATAACCTTTACCAATGGGCACATTAACACTGCACTCAATTGTTCCCTCTTGAGTCCAAAGGTAACAATAGATGATCCAGATGTGAGCCATGGGGGGAAAGTAAGAATGCCAGAACCATGAGGATGACATCTGGTCCTTTCTCTTTGCCTTTTCCAGGGCTGGAAGAAAAGGTGCACGTATCTGCCTGAGCAGTGGATGTCCTCCCTGTTGCAGATGAGCAATTGGTGGCTGGGGAAAGGCTGTTATTGCTTTTGAGCCCTCATAGGTCTCAGTGAGAGAGGGTATAATCCAGATCTAGAACAAACTGAGAATGGTCTTGTCAACCATAGGGCCCTAAACGACAGTAGTACTCAAGGTGAATTGGCAGAAGCCAGCTTTGCATACAAGCGTATACAGGCCAACTGACCACAGCAGGTCAGGTCTCCTGGCATTGTCCTGAAAGCACTGGACCACCCATACCATCATGCACAGCTATCAGGAAAATCATCTGTAACCATGACTGAATCTCTGCGACCCAACAGTATGGAAGGGTTAGTAACTACATAACCAAGAGGCAGCCAAAACGCCAGACATCAGGACGAGAACTGCTGGGGCTTTTCCACCATGCAGCAGCTGGTATGAAGCAGCTGACCTGCATCCCAGATATTGAGCTACCTGGTGCCCAGGTCTTACCCACCATGACAATCCCTGGAGTTTTAATTATGTGGGACTGTCACTTATGAAAGATCACCTTTGGTGTCAACCTGTTAATCTCCTCTGCTGAGTCACAGGAGTTCAAATAAATTGGACTATTTGTAAAGTTGAAATCACCCACTGAAAATCTTCGCTCTTTCTGTTTGGTTTAATGTTCAAGTTAACTTCCCCTCTCCAATTTAAAACTTCCTAAAGTTTATGGACTTAAAAGTAGTGCCTCCTGGATAACACAATTTCAACTTCTAGGTGTCTGTGCTTGTTGTACTTAAAGGTGAAGATCAGTTTGTAATGTAATTTCTCCAAGCAGATACAATCTGAAACCATTAAATGTTTTTCACAATTAGATTAGGAGCTGATTTTTTCTTTATTTTTTCCCTCCTCTCCCTGAAGGGAAATTATTCTGAGTTTAGAACATACAAGAAAAATCTCCACTTTTGTAAACGAGAAAAAACATTGCAACCACAGTTGAAAATACTGAAGCCAAAAGAACTGAGACTTTCAATAACAGGTAAATTAAAGCCATTGTGATCATAAGGCAGATCTGTATTGTGCTGGCTGCACACTTCAAGTCACGCCTGCATGAAAACATCCTTGAAAGAGTTATTCAGCATCAATATATACCTGACAATAAGGATTTCTGATTTGTTTAGGAAAAAGCAGATGAACCAAAACCCATTTTAAATTCTATTTCTTACAATAACATGGTAGTTCTGATAGGGTCTGATCTGCTTTTTCTGAGATAAGGCCTGCTCAGGAGCAGCTATCAAGGCAATGCACACACATTTTGCTGTGTACTTTTTTTGTTTCCTAAAAATTATTTTTAAAGCTAATTAATAGCACGTGTCCTTTGTGTAGGACTATCTTTTATTCTTAGTGTGAATGAATCATCTGCACATTTGACCCCATGCTCGTGTGCACACATATACAGCACCCATGCTATGCATGTTTGCTCTCTAGCCCCAGAGCACCTCTGTCTTATTGCAGAGTGGAGAACAGGATCAACACAAACCAAACATGCTGTGAAAGGGTCTCCAGCAAAATAATGGGAAAAGTGAAAAATGGGTCCACGGATCACTTCCAATCTGCAGCCTTTCTTAAAATGAAAAAACCCAAACAAACAAACAAGGGAGAAACCCAAATCTATACAGACACAGAGGTGAGAATTTCTGTCTTTCATTTCCATTCTGCTACCAGTCTGGCACACTGCAGGCTGACATACTCCTTTTTTATGGGAATAAGATTTTCATGTCTTGTGACCCAGGATCCAGCCACTGTTTAGGACATAGATGAAAGTGGCTGAGAAAGTTTGCAACAGAAGCCTTGGAGGAAAGCAGCTGCCAAAGCAGCCTGATGGAAGCCAACAG
This sequence comes from Nestor notabilis, assembly GCF_000696875.1. Classification (NCBI taxonomy): domain Eukaryota; kingdom Metazoa; phylum Chordata; class Aves; order Psittaciformes; family Psittacidae; genus Nestor; species Nestor notabilis. Next base: position 47,851 of record NW_009932606.1, read on the forward strand.
AAGAGCAGCAAGATGAAAAACATAAATATCTGCTTGTTTACCTTCCAAAGTGATGTACAGGTGAGATATCGCATTGGTGGGGCATTCCCATGCATGGACTGACAGCGAGGTACTGCCAGAATAGCAACTGCCAATGCTGCCTGCTAACAACAGGAGAGGATTAGAAATCCCCCTAATTTTCCACCTTCCAGGAGAAGATGAGGGTGTACATACACACATTCAGTCACCTGCTTCATTGCTGCCTGGTTTCCTGTGTAAAACTACTAGTCCTGTAAAACTGAAATGGCATCACAATGTGGATTTAAGAACATTAATAACCTAAATTTGCACCTTAATTTAGAGCTCACGCTTTTGTAGATTTAAGCCTTGAAACTAGGACAATTGTTGTGATACAGGTAGAATAAGTCCCGGCCTCTTGTGGTAAAATGCTTAGAGCAGCATATATTTAGTATTAAGCTCGTCAGGACCCATTTCCCCTAATTAAAACATTTTGCATCCTGGTGCTGTTTCATTACATACTACCAACTGAAAAATGTATTTCTTTAATACAGTGCTGCTCCATTGAGCTGGAAGACTACAACCTCTCTGGTCTGTAAAATCAACTGGAGACCACCTTCTGAGGGGCAGCTAATGGCACAAGCCCCATAACATGCCAGGGAGCAACAAAGTTCCTCAGATGAGGACTGACAGTACCTACATGGGAGGAAAATGAAGGCACGTAGCAGATCTATTTATTCTCTAACTTAACACTTGGTTTCCAAATGTAAAAGCTCCAGCAGGGATTTTTCCCCCTGGCTTTACTATTGCTGCTGCTATAAAACCTGTATTTGGGCTTGGAATTGACCATATTAAACTTCTTCATCTAACTCAGGTGCTTATAGCCTTTCTTTAGCACCTCTTCATAAAAGTCCTGCCAAGTCAGTGATGACCAAAGGGACATAGACACAAGGTGTTTTTACTGTTTCTTTTGACTGCTGATGTCCTAGTGCCTACAGTGATTAAGAACACCCTTAGCTGACTGTATTACTCTACCAGACACCACCGGATTAGATAATGGGAAGCAAAAATAATACAATTTAGGTACAGGATATTGCATAAGGAACAGCTAATGCTGCACGCCTCTGGATTTATGGTGCCTGATTTCCTGTAGCTTCCTCTGTTGCGGTGTCTACAGTGTCTACTACTAGTGCAGCTTGGGCACACTGCAGCCTTCCCCTAAGGGCTCCAATTCCTTCTTCTCTAGCAGCTGCCTTTTGCCATGAAAATTGCAGAATGGTAGTTCTGCAGCTTTGACGAAGGTGGCCAAGGTTAGTCACACAGCTAAAGCATCATTTTTGGAAGAGAAAAAGTGAACCAACCTCTTTGACTCAGGAAATGAGTTTGTTGACGTCATTTCTGTGTTGCTGCAAAGGCATTTATGTAATTATAGTAGCACTTCAAGTGGTGTTTTCCAGCTACTTCTAAAAAGAACACAGGAGGAAATTCCCACAGAAAGGAATTTTCTGTTGACTTCATCTGTTCATTTCAGCTAGGATTTCACCTCTGATTTCTCCCCCATGTTGTTCAAACTGAAGATGAAAGACAGTTGTAACTTGCCCTCCAAGTCATTCACCGCAAGGTTTCTAAGAAGTAAAACAGATCTTGGCTACCAAGAAGTGACTGAATGACAGTATTTGAAGCCAAATGAACAAGCAAGTCAAAAGTACCTACTGAAAAGCAACTGAGGAGAACAAAGCTACTTGGTATTTGGGAAGAGCAGTATGACATGGACAAAAGACATGTAAAAGCAAAAGATTACAACCACAACCTGAAAATAACGGTCTGGGTAAGGGGGGAGTGCAGGATGAGAAGAGGAGAATCACAGGGCCAGGGACTAGAAGGGAAATGAGGGATGCTCTTGGAGATGGAGAAGCTGACAACACTGGGACTGGCCTTGGCTGGCCAGAAGTTAAGTTGTGCATTACCCAGCCAACATCCTTCTTTTCCCTTATGTCCTCCATGAGACTCACTCACTGTTTTCTTTAATATCTGATTTTAAGGCCTTAGGGCAGATTCCCTACTTCCCCACCATGTTCATTATGCTGAGTACTACGCTGACGTTATTTTTACAGGAGCCTCTAACTGCTAGTGCAAAACACAGTAATAAGCTGAAAGGGAGACAGGAGACAAGGGGAATAGCAGACAAAAATCATTCTACCTGCCAGACTTCTGGCTAAACTGAGTTACTTTCAAGAGCTCAGGGAACGTGAGAATAGAAAGAGCAAGAAATGACAAGGGTGTGAAGCTGAGTTTTGGGCAAGGGGTCAGGAAAATACTTGTTCAGTCTTTGAGAGAAAACTCAGGAGGAATTAAGCTGCAACCAAGAGTACAAATGATAAAGCTGTGGCAGCCTTGTGCCATGCTAATGCAACACCACAGAGACGCGCATTGAAAGATGAGATTCTCTTTTGTGCATTTGCTTGCAAAATTACTTAAAATCGAATTTACTCCCAAAACATAGCCTACTGTAAATACAATGAAAATGAACTTCTCCAATGCATTCCAGTATCACTTGTTACAAACATCTAAATGGCTTCTTTCTGATCCTACATGTCATGTGATCCACTGAAAAATCTTGTTTTGAAAGATTTTTTTTCCTCACAAGACGGAAAAAACAGATAAAACCTACATGCCTATTGTGAAAATATTATTTTATCCTATACTTAAAGCTGAAGTGAACTATACACTTACAAATGAAGATAGTCCGAGCATACTGTGAAGTCCAAATGTAGTGTGTACTTGAATTTCCTTTTCGCTTCTCTAGAAACCAACAACTGGTATCTGAGGACCAGCACAGGCTAAATGTATTAAAGAAAACCTACCTCTAAACCACAGATATTTCAATCCTACAAAGATGTTTAGTTCACTGTCCAACAATTTTATCCTGTTCGGGAAAAGTAGATGGTGACTTTGATACCAAAGTTCCTTTCTGCTTGTGTGCCCGCACAGTGGAGCACAAGGCAATATCTGAAAAAGATAAAATTTGCACTGAAGCAGTGGAAACCTTCGGGCAATATTTCAATTGGTCCAATGTCTTGTAAAACCCAGCTTCCAGAACCAGAATACGCCACGTTCAACCCATTCCCTTTTGGAGAAATGACACTTGCTCTATTTTGGAGAGATAATTTTAAAGACTTATAAGGAAGATGTGATGATAAAGGTCGCTGGCATGAGCTTAGGATGTTCACGTTACGAGTGATGAAGACGCACCAGTGAGTTATGCAAGTTATCTGAAACAAGTGCCAAAATTCCTTTTACCGAATCATCACACACTCTACACAGCACTTTAGCTTACTATAACCCTTTTCATATATACATCTCCCAGCCCTGCACAAAGGAGAAAGTAAAAGCTATTTTAGAAGTAATTTAGGAAGCTTAAAAACCAGCCAGTCACTGTGAAATTTATTAGCATCTTTTCTAAGCCTCACTTCAACTGCCAGTTTATTGAAAAGTGTTATTCTAGTAAAATCCTTAAAAGGAATGTCTCGAGGCTTTCAATGACTACAAAGGACACTTGTAAAGTTAGCTGTTCTCATTAGTATACAGAGGCTAGGATTTGGGGAGGGGAAAGTGAAGGGGGAGAAGGGGGATGCAGAATCAATGCATAATTATCAGTGGCAAAAAAATTCAAGTCAACCATGCCAGCTTGCAGAATTTAGGCTTACGGCCACACATATACTTTTAACTGCAGTTGTGTAACAACTCAGGCTCCATCAGCTATGCTCAGTTTTCAGCTTGCTTCCACCAGCTCTTTCAGTAAAGATAATTAAACACCTCATCCTAGGGTTCAAATTCAGTGTCAGCACAACAAGTACCTATCTGCCTGAGCATCCAAAGGACAAATACAACAACAACTAGATTTTTAGTTGTTGGCTAGTGGTTGTATCTGAAGCTTTCTTTTTTACATTATATTGGACTTTTTTCCTGGATTAAGAAACAAGGAAATTTCAAGTAAGAATTTATTTGAAGTAAGGACAACATACATGTGACATTGTTGTACTAAAGGTTAAGAACTAATGGCAGATCCAAATCCTTTCCAAGTTGTACAAAATGCCACAACAGCAGCGTAAGTTATGAGAGAAACGACTTCAGATGTTAGTAATTAAGGAGGTTCGAAAATGCATTTAACTTCTTCCTTTGCTTTGATATGGAAAAACTGCATTCTACTTATAAATTAATCAAGATAAAGCTAATAATATCATCACACACTGTTCCTAGCGCGTAAGGTATTCAGTGAGAGGTTATTAAAACCCTGAGCATCAGTTTCTATCAGTAGCTGGGAGCAGAGAAAGAAATCTGAAATATTTTGTGGATTTAATGTATTCTTGAAAGAACTAATCACACAAGTAAACGTAGCTGCTCAAATCGCTCTCTTGGACAAAGGCAAACATCTTCCATTTTCTTTCATGTGGGATTGCTACCTTCTTCAAAGGAGCAGCTTTTTACCTCAAATTGAGTGGGGGTTGGGAGATTGTTATGCTCCCGTCTGTCTGATATGTTTAGTTGTGATCTTGAAGCTCATTCTTTGACTCCTGAAAACCTAAGGTAGGATTTTACCAAGGAAGCTATTCAGAACAGCTATTGGAACTTAATCACCCCCAGCATCAAATCCTATGGTTTACATGCATTTTTTAAAATTACTGCTGCCCAGACATCTCTCCCCTCCTTTCCAGAGTCTTTTTTTCTCCCCAGAGAAAGAAAAAAACCCAAACAAGTAATCAACACAAGCCCTGTTCTTTCCCCAATACACGATGCCTAATTTTGGTTTCAGTATGACTTGACGTAGAAATTCCAACAGCCACATTCTCGGCTGCTCGAAGGGGCGTCTCACAGCTCACGCATGAACACTGCTGGCAAACAAAGGGGCTCAGTTGCATCTCTGTGCATCAATAACCGGTGTCCCACTGCATCAGACTATGCGGATTGTTGTGGGGATTTTCTTCCCCCCCTTTCTGTCTGCAAAATGGAGATCTCGCAACTGAAAGATCAAGGGGAATGTGCCTCCTGGAGCATCATCCACATAGTTTTGTTCTCAAGAACCAAAATTCACTTCCCCTTCACAATGAGACACAGACCCGAAAATAAAAACAAGACGACGTTTATTCAATACAGACAGGTTAATTAAGACAGTAAGTCCTGTAAACCAGGAACACATTTCAAACACTCCGGTACGAAGTGCAATATTTAAAATCAACAGCTGCGTCCTGTATTCGAGCCATTGAGTTTGTCGGGGAAGGATGGATTCGGGGCTTGCTCTTTTTTTTTTTTTTCTTTTGTCTTTTTGGTAGAAAAAACTTGTTTCGGCTACCTTATGTGAACAATGCATCTCCAATGCAGGCTCCATTCACTCATCAGGCGTTACAATTGTAAGTCCAGCTGCCTTCCAGCTTTGATATTCACATTTTTGTTTAAAACTGCTTCATACAGTCACAACGGGGAAATAATAAACGTTAAAATAATAATTAAAAAAGCCCAAACAAAAACCCCAACCCCGCCGGGAGGGGAACGGACCCCCCCGCCGGGGTCAGCGACTATTATTGCAAATGGCTCCTGGGAGACGGAGTAGCCCCGCGCCGCACCGGGACCGGCGGCGGGGGG
>NW_009932607.1:0-517 GCF_000696875.1 Nestor notabilis
GTGTTCCAGGTGAAGGTAAAGCCACCAGCCAGGTCCCCTCTGCACGGTGACGCTCTTGCAGTGCCCCTCAGCCCATCCTGGTCTCCTTGCTCCCGGCAGACGCTGTCCCTGCCCGTGGTGGTGATCGTGCACGGGAGCCAGGACAACAACGCCACAGCCACCGTGCTCTGGGACAACGCCTTTGCCGAGCCCGTGAGTGCCATGGAGGGGACAGAACAGGCCCGGGGGCTGTGGGGACCGGGCTCAGTGTCCTGGCGTGTCGTGCCTGGAGGCAGAGCTCGGTGCTGACCCTGCTCTGTGCCCCCAGGGCCGTGTGCCCTTTGCCGTGCCCGACAAGGTGCAGTGGCCGCAGCTCTGCGAGGCGCTCAACATGAAGTTCAAGGCGGAGGTGCAGAGCAGCCGCGGGCTGACCAAAGAGAACTTGGTGTTCCTGGCACAGAAGCTCTTCAACAGCACCAGCTCCCACCTGGAGGACTACAGCAGCACCACGGTGTCCTGGTCCCAGTTCAACCGGGTG
>NW_009932607.1:588-925 GCF_000696875.1 Nestor notabilis
TCGAGGGGCTGGATGGAGCATGTCCCTCCCAAGGACCCAATTCTTGCTGGAGTGATGCAAAAATGAAATGGGAAGGTGTCACCTTCCTCTTTGGAGGGACACAGGGTGCTGAAGGTCCTGCAGACGGGGTCTGCGCCATTGGGGAGGCATTGCTGGTGCTCCTCAGGACTGTGCTGCCTGGCTGGGCTGACCCACTCCTGGTTTGGTGCCCCTGAGCCTCCACTGCTGTGCCAAACGCTTGTGCTGTTTAACAGCAGCTGTGAGGCTGAGGAATTGCTCATTTTCTGGGAATTTCGACAGGAAAACCTGCCCGGGAGGAATTACACTTTCTGGCAGT
>NW_009932608.1:0-2676 GCF_000696875.1 Nestor notabilis
GGGATAGGAACGTGTTTGACATTTTGTCTTTCTTTCTAACCAGCCAAATATATTTTAATTAGTAATAAATTAAATTAATTTTACTCAAAGCAAATCTTTGCCCATGGCAGCAATTGGGAAGGAATCACTCTGTCTTTACCTCAACCCATAGCTTTTTCATTTTAATTTCTTCCCTGTCCTTTTGAGGAGAGGGAGTGAGCAAGTGGCTGGGGAGACATCTGGCAGCTGGTTAAACCACCGCACGCTGGAGACAGTGACACACTAAATGTTTTCTGTAGCAGCAAGTTCACCAGCAAAAACATCAACTCCTGTTAGACTGGGTAATGTCCAGGAAAATTCTAGACAAGTAGAAAAACAACCCAGTTCCTTAAAACTATAACGAAGAACGACAGACCCCGAATCTTTCAGGCATGCTGACCAAAATTAATTATGGACAGACAGGTCAGCAAAAGAAATGGAAATATGTTAATTCTCTTAACCCACTAACATGTGCCTAGTCCAGTAATCCATGTTAAAGTCATTCCTTTAGTAGAAATGAAAGAGCTATGTATAGTTTGAAAAGTTCAAGTGTTGTACTGGTAAGAAGTCAAATATGCACACACAATAGAGTTTCAGATCCTCTTCTGTGTTAGAAACAAAAGCTGATCTAATGTCAGTGGCTATGCATGTGGCATTCAGTTCACTAACTCCCTTATTAACACCCAGCAGTGACAGTGACTTTTGCCTATCCTCAGCCTGTTCCCCTTGAATTATCCATCTCCCCACCAGTAGCCACTGAAGATTTTCTTTTCGCTTGTCTGCTTTGTGTTTCATCTACCTTACATGCAGCAGAGTAATTAAGCTAAATCAGGAGGCACATTATTTTTTTCAATCACAGACACATAAAAAGCTTCCATGTACTGGAACAGTAAAAGACCTTATACAGAACCTCACGGCACTGAACATGTATCAAGGACAGCTCAGATGGCACTCAGACGGCACCGTATTGTTCCATGCAAACATAGCCTTAACTCAAGTGGATGATATGGGTCTCAAAGCCTGAACCTAAGATGCGTGATTCTTCACAATTCCCACTGAAGCAATAAATGCAGTCACTCACTTAAGCTCTGAAGCTTAAACTGATCACACACACTCCTGTAGTATTTTTTAGCCAAGGATCAGGTGGCGGTCTCCAATCATTCACTGTTCCAATGTTCCAAGTCATTTTTATAAAGTGGAGTCAGACACATCTTTTATGACCACAGCACAGTTACAAGGAAAAAACCACCAAATATTAGTACCACTTTTCGTAGAAACATCCATTCAGTCAACAATTTATAAGAATAATAGCTAGACTATTATACAGATCATAACATCTAGTTTAGCAGCTGACAGTACATTTCAATGCGTTCCATGTGTTCTCCACTTCCTTTTAATTCTTTAATGAAGAAACATCACAGATTCCACCACTAAAAACCCTAATTTCTATTTCCCTTAGATTATCAGAGGCTATATAATATCATATAAAAGATGTTAATATTCCTATCCATTAGTCATGGCTTGATAAAGGAGGATGAATATGTTATCACACTCAAAGTAGAAAGATGGCTCAGGTTGTCAGCGGGGACCTGATTAGTTTGCAAAAGAAACTTGCTCAATTTGTATGCTTATGAGACGTACTGTCAGGCTTCTATGAGATTAAAGACAGATGCTCCATTGGAGTACACAGGCAAAGATAATGTACACATAAACTTACCATCAATCCGGATAGCTTCCCATTTTTCAAAAGGAACAATCTAATTCAGAGAGGTCTGAATGCTCTTCAGCAAAGCGTAGTAACACTTTGAGTGCTGAGTATTACCACCAGGAAGAATTCTCATGTGAGCTTTAGACTGACTGACATCCTGAAATATTCTTTTTACTCTTCGAGCTGAAGCAAAGTAAACTTTGCTTATTCTGAATGTGATAAAAGGTACACAAAAGTTATTTTGGATGAGGAAATCTTTGTTCCAAAGATTGGGAAACAAAATGAAACTGCAATGAAGTATGCTATTTCATATCCACATGCTCACTTTCATTTATTACATCACTCTAAGATAGTTACAACAACAACTCAAGAAAGGCTTATTATGGACATATGGACAAACCTCCACTCTTCACTGTGACCTCTACAGAACCTGCTAAAGTCATGGCTCTGGTGACTTATGCATCAGAAAAAATACTTCTGATTGATTCATTCTGATTAAGTACAGGGACAAATGCAGAGGTAATGTGTATGGTAGTGGAAAGTTACACATCAGTGAATGTAATGTCAGATATCAGGCAGCCTTAATCTAAGGCAACTGTGTTAGCACAATTTATGTGGCAAGATGCTGGAAAAAAGTGCTTTATTCGAAGTAGAAATATGCAATATCAATATACACCTTAAGTAGCTGTTCTTCTTAAATCAGGAGGCCCTGTATGTAAATAAACACCAGTCCAGACTTCTTATGTTTCTCTTAATTCAGAAGTGATCTGTACATGCCCTGCATCAGCAAGTGAGAATAAGTCTAAGCAAGTCTAAGCTTGTCAAATAGAAAGTGTTGAAGGAAAAACAGAAGTTACAAAAATTTTTTCTTGAATCACCTTCGAAACTCATTTTTAATATCCTGAACTGAATGAGGGCAGACAAGGTTCACAAAGTACTCAGTAGGGAAA
>NW_009932608.1:2707-47878 GCF_000696875.1 Nestor notabilis
TTGCGTATGTCAGTGTAACTCCTTCTAATCAACTAGTTGGACTGTATGTATTTGCAGCCAATTTATACACATTCCCAATTTAGGGAAACATTTGGAAAATATATTAAAACACAGGTAAAATAACATACAGATGCTTAAGAACAAAATAAGTAAATCACAGTCAATTATCTTCTGACTCCTGGAATGCAGGTTGATTTCTAGAAACAACTGATCTAGTTTAATTACTAATAGTTTAGGTTTTATGAATTGTCAATATTATCCTTACAACGAACTCTTCCAATGCTTTGCAGTAATAAAACTCAATTATTTAAAACAGTTTTGGGGAAACTTCAAACTATTCAAGACTGGAACAACTGTTTGGGCTGATTCTTATATGAAAAGAGATATTTGGTAGACTACTTATCTTTGTCCATATAGAGAGAATTGCTCCATTTGTTTCTCTTAGTTCATAGAAACTCTTAGTACATAGAAAAGAAATTATCTCATTATGTGAGAGATATGGCAGACCTGCACAGAAATACAACAGATTTTTGACTTGCTGTGCATGTGGAACACACAAGCTGTGATCACAGAAAAAATTACTCTGCCACAATAGATCATGTGTTACATATTATGCTGTGTAAGTACTGTTCATTAATAAAACTACCACTAACATTCAGGCAACACTAGGATAGTAAAAAATTTCTATGACAGAGAATAATGAGCTTAGAAGTAAGCATTGCTACTCATGTTGGCACCCAGAAGCAGATGGAAATGTTTTGCCATCTCATGAGATATTAGAGTATCAACACCCCAAAGTCTGTTAATAACATCTATTAATCCAATTACAAAGAATGTGCATCTGTAATAAATTAATTTCTAAGTCAGAAAGCTTTCAGCACATGCCTTAACGACTGTTGATTTGAATGGCTGACATATTTATATTTTTTTGAGAAAATTAAAAACACCCAAACAACAAAACACTCCCACCTGCCAGACATTTGAAAGTCTTAATGGATCAAATGGCTATCCTTTTGTTAGCACACAATTTTTCAGCTTGTGTATATAAGGTACCAAATACAAGGATATCTACAAAAGTCTTCAAGAGTATTCAGACTTAGAGGTATTCAGTCTCAGTTTATGAGCTTTCTTACTGATTTCTTTATTTTCTTTCTTAAACTGGCTCTCAGCTGAGTTTTGCAGTTGTTACTAATGATTTGCATGTGTGTGAGAAGATAAATGAGCATGGTTAATTATGCAGTACCTGGTGAGAATAATGTATTTCTATTATCCACATGTATCACTGAGAAAGACAATTTTATACATGAGACTAGGCAATTGATTAAGATGAATCCTCAGATCACTGAGGCTCATTTTACCACAGTCATTTCAATAGGCTCTGACAATTTCAACACTTTGGGTTAACATGACATTTTGAGGGGATAATTCAAGAGCAGAAAGGCTAGATCTTTACTGTGAAATGGATGATGTTGCGGGGAAATTATCATCACATACTACCTGTAGTGTATAAGGGTTATCTTTCATTTTACAACATTTCTTTTGGGGGAAAGCAATTATATGTTTCCATGTTAAAGCAGGTAAGACTATCACCTCCTAGCTAAACACAGTCATACAGTTAAATTGATCTAGGTTTATAGGAGATTTATCAATACTGTGAAAAAGACCTGGCAAACTTGCACTATTAAATTTACTACATCTGAGCCATTGCAGTGACTTTCATTTTAAATGAATGGTTTAATTGTACTGTCTCCAGCATTGCCAACAAGCCTTACAATTCTCTCTTCTTAAAACAGGCTCAAAGGCATTCGGTGGTATTCACTTTGGAAGCTACAAGTCTGGACGGGTCAATTTTCACCACTGCCCTGATACGTCTGTGGTTTTGACCCTTATGTTTGCCAAGAGGGATGCAGAAACAATTATTTTTTATTCAGTTTGTTTTTTAACAGACCCCTGCAATTTCAGAGTAGAAGTGACTTGCACTTAATTACATCTGATATATTTTTAAAAACTGATCCAACTGGCCATCCTGAATATCTTCCACAATTAGAGCAGGCAAATTTCCTAGCATCTTTATTGTCCACAAGACAAAATGCTTGGATTATATTTTTATTTCTAGATTGAAATTAATTTCCACACATTGGTCATTGAGCTAGCATTAAGAAAAAAGCAAGACTGAAGAGGCACATATTGCATCTCTACTGGAAGCTTTGTAATGACACTCAGCTTTTGTGGGAATTTGTCTCACAGCGTAGCACTATTCCCAAGGAATGTGCTTGGGAATAGTGTTTTGCTCAATAAATGGTTTTAACTCTTTCTGGAGAATATTCCATGTGTTTTGTCCTAGATGTCACTATTATCAAAGTGACACTGAAGTATGCTGAATGCCTAAAAAAGAGCCTGAGAATTTAAACTTTGTTATAATTGGGGGCACACTAAGAATTCAGCTCAGAGAGGGAGGCTAACAGACTTGCTGATGTAACTTGCCTTACATAGATATAATGGTGGAATCAACCCAGAATGACATGCTAAATGCCTGTAACATGTTTCCATTTGAAGGAGCTTTCCAAATTAACAAAAACAACAAGGAGAAAAAAAAGGATAGATGCTTAGAAGACTAATATATTAAAAATTAGGCTACATTAAAAACATTTTTGGAAGTGTTAATGCTTTTTGTGTAGCAAATTGCATGTAATATTATAAAATCTTATGGTACATGAAGCAGGATTTACAATGTCCCTTAAAGAGTAATATAAGCAGATGGATGATGTTTTAGTGGTAATCTCTTCTTGTGAGTTTCCAGTTAAATAAGGAAATGAAACCTTTCATGTCCTGTGCTGTTACAGTGATATAGACAACTGAACTGTCCTGTGACACAAACATTTAACACAGCTTCCAATGAATTTTACTTTTAAAATTTAGAGGAATACCTCCATCTACTACTTAGAGAGATACCATTCACATTTCAGATAACTAAAGCATGAGTGCAAAACAATTACTTGGAATATTTTCTTTGAGGTACTTCTGTATAGATGCAAGAGAGAACATGAGTTAAAAACAGAGAAAACATAATGAAATTCCATTTTCCTATGGAATATATGGCCAGTGTGTCTGGAATTAGCCTATGACCAAGCCATGATATTTCTCAGAAACCCTAATGGCTCTTTCAGCACCTGAAGGTCTTCAGGCCATCACACTTCGTAGGTCCCAACACGTCCTGGCTAACTAACCTCCTCCAGAAGATGCCTTCACTCCTCCCAGACCTCTGCTGCTCTCCTGATTGCAGTGCTCTCTCTGCTGGTGCTCTGTTACTCCTTAATAAGGAAGCAGAAAACAAAACGCCAAACTCTAGGCATCAGCAGATGAATCAAGCTGCCAATCACTCTTAAGCCAATTCATCAACACACAGATTTAAGTCCAGCATCAATATCCGCTACAGTATGAGTGGGTGACTCAACAGCATCAGCCCAGAAGGTAAGGTTTAGTGCAGAAACTGGACCTCTGAAAATGAGGCACAGAAACCCAGTAAATTTAGTCCAGGCTTTTTCCTTAGAGATAAATGTCTGTTTGGAAGCAAATATGAAAGCTTTTCTCTAAGATATACACAGTAACAGTACTCCAACCTTTTAAATTCAAAATTTCTTCATGTAAAACTGTTCTATTTACTTTTGTAAATTCTATGTGCAGTTTATGTTTATGATCATAACAATTTCATTCTCACATTCCCACTACAAGCACTCTCAGTAAATATATATTTCTATATATTTATAGAGATATTATAAATATGGTATAAAGATTTCTGTATTTATATAGAATATTATTTCTATAGATTATACAGAATATGTAACTAAAAGATAAAGATTTATATATATACACACACACACAAAAGTTAGTAAAAGTGATATACTTCATAAACCCAACAGCAGGCAGATTAACTGACATTTAGATCTTACTTCAGAGGAGAGGCAAAAAACCTCCACAAAAACAGAGGGAAAACACCACCAATAGCAACAAACCAAACCAAAACAAACAACATCTGTATGGTCTGCTGCATGGTGGGGACATTAGTTCACTGTCCTTTTGTCATTTAAAACTAATAGTGAAATGCTAATTTTTCTTACTGGCCATGCAGGCTGCTATGTCTCCTGACATGCTGAATACTGAATTTAGAGTGAAGAACACAGCAAAGACATCTCTTAGTGCTTCGCACAATGTCAATGAAAGAAATTGTGATTCTGGATCTGCTGCCGACTTGCTCCCATTTTATCTATCTTATGAAATTGTCATAAAGCTTAATGAAATAAGAACTGTAAAATGTTTAAAGGTTGTTGGATGAAAAACACTACACAACTGTAAGTACCACATGCATAGAAAAGCTAAGTATTTGCATGTGAGACTCCCATCCTTAGCATCTGCTATGTTGAAGAAAGACCAATAATACTTCTAATAGTGTAATACTTCTCTCCTGCTGAGCAGATTGTACTTTCTTTCTATACCAGTTAAGAGTTTAATGAGTATTTTTTTATGTACAATGCAACAATAACAATACTCTAAAATACTGACAGTCTAAAATAGGGTAAACATCTAAAAAAGTTTAGGACTACCTTATAGCCATGTGATCTGAGATAATATGATTCAAAATTATGTAAGTCTAGTGACTATGGAGAGATAGATAGCCCTCTAATCCTGTACTGGAAAAGAAAACAAAAAACCCCCAACATTATCAATATTAATGGGATCAGAAGCAAATTCATATGCTGTTTGTGATTTGAACATCTGAAGACAGACTGGTGACAGTTCAGAGAAACCAGTGATTTACTTTCTCTCTGACAACAGTTCCTATTAAAATACGTAATTTCCTGTGTTTTTTTTCACATTTCAAGAAACACTGGTTCCCTGACATGACAACGCTTTCTCATCCCTGCAGATTACATTGGTTTACACAGGATTTACACAGCCTAAAAAGAAAGACATGAGAACATCAAAATACTATTTAAACATCCTTTTTTTTCTGTAAATATAGTTCTTTGACTATGTACATCCTACAACATTAAATACATTTATTGATTCCAAAATAGCATTCAGTATAGAATTTTTAACAGAAAAATAAAGGAGAAAAGCAAAACACTACTTCAAATATTTTGAATTGTCAAACATCGCCAAGGATGTAAACATATTTTCCACTCATTTTTTAAAGTATCAGACTATGTTTTTGTTTTTTTCTTGCATGTCTGATAAAATGGTAAATGCTGCATCTGGTATATCTCTCTTCATTTAGTTACATAACAGCTGTCAAAGGCTCTATACAGCTCTCAAAAGGTGATGAAATGCCACTTTTTGAAATGACCGAATGTTGCAAAAGACACTTCATTTTCTATCTCTTCCTCTATATGAAAATCACTGTTGAGATACCAGGTATAAATATACTTTGCATTGTACCCTAGATGCTTTTCTTTCATCTTTTTTTCTTCCCTGTGATTTTGCCCACTGAATAAGCACTTTGCTGAAGCAATTCAAGAAGTGCAGTGAAATCATTCTACCATCTCTCTACTTCTGTTAAAAATAATGAGGGCTGGTTACAATTTTTTAATGTGTTTCCATCTTCTGTGATAAGCCAGCAACTTTTTTATACTATTTTCCTGTCTTACAACTGATTACCTTGATTTTCAAGGTTTTAAGTTTAGGGAGTGCGGTTGCTTTGTTATTCTTTCATCCCTCTAGAAGTCAGATAATGCTAAAATAACATTTTTTAATTAAAAATTAAAAAAAAAAAAAATCTCAGTAGACATTCAGATAGTGAAAAACATTATCTTAACAGACCTCAACAGGCCAGGCCACATTTGAATGTTTTTTCAGTCCAATAAAAAGGCTCATCATGTCCTGAGATTACATTTGACCCTGGTGTTTTTCCCTTCCTTCATAAGAAGAATAAAATACAATCATCATTTTGCAGACAAGAAAGTGTAAAAACATGGAGAAAAGATGTAAATCATATCAAAAAGAACAGGTAAACAATAGGAAAAGTCTTCCACTCACCCTGGAAACAACAGAACCTTACATCAAGGAGGATTGAAGATGGCAAATCACACACACAGTTATGTCCTCTAAAATATTAAAAGCTTAAGCTACATATCTGCATTGAGAGAACATGAGTGTTTAGAATATTCATGGTTTTGATAATGTTATTTAAAGAGCTTCTCCAGTAGTAAGACATAAAAAACCCCTATGACAACTCCTGATATATTGCTGGCTGTAAAACAACTTTGATTACAATCCCTAGTATGTTTCCCACATAATGTGATTTGGAAAACGGATGGGCAAACTTAATCTAGTACACATTTACATCATTGAATATTTAATGCTAAAAACTAGGAGACACAAATCTTACGTAACAAAATTCACATGACATGAAACACTTTTAGACAAAACGCCAAATATATACCAGAAATATAGTTTTGTTATTGTAGACATTGAAGGTGCACCACTACAACATAAATAAATAAAATTCAATGTAAGTGAAGTTTAAGATCAGAGTAAAAACCACAAGCTCTTTTTTCCAATTGCAATTATTTTTTAGAAATAAATTTTTTCTTATTTTTGTATCTACAAGTAGATTAGAATGTTCTTGCCTTCAGTGGTTGAGACTTCTGTTCCACAAGCAGAAATCAGCAACTGATAACTATTCTCTTGCTCATTTCTACTTAAATATAGCATGATATGGAGGAGTAAAACTCCTAGAATACATCTCTTGGTTTGGCAATACAAGCTATGTTTTATGCATATGAAAACCATATAAAGAGATCTCTTATGGTCAAACACTCTTATACTCTCAATTAGGCTGCATCCTGTTCTTAAGAGACAGCCTACATACCTGCCTACTAGACTGCTTTCAAGCTGGGCTACTGGGAACAGAGATGTAGCATCTAGATGCATTTATACAACCATGTCTCCTCCTCTTGTAAATTCTTTTTTCTAATACCTGTATGCTCAGTCCCTATGCATTTCCAAGTTTCTTTCTGTAGCCAACTTTTCTTACTCCTTATATTCTTACTCAGTTTCTACCTCTTAAATAACTTAAAATAGACTTGCTAGCTCCATCCTTTTTATATTCCATGTTTTATGTCACACACACACAATTTTGTTCCCACTCAGTTGAACAGAAAGTTTATTGTTGTTTCTGTAAGATCAGCCAGGTAATTAGGCAAATCTCTTGGAAGACAGATTCTGACAGTTCTTGTAGTCTTCATGAAATTCATATTTTACAAATGCATGTAGGTAAGAACACCTTAGACTTTTCTGTGCCTTCTGCAGAATTGTACCATTACATATATTACATTACATTCTTAACTTTCTGAGATTCCTTTTCAGACAATGAAAATTGTTGTATTTATGCCGTTGTAAAACCCATGCTGAGTTATATAAGCTGATGACCCAGCTTACAGCATCTCCTCAGTGGAGTCCTCCTTTCTGCTTGAAGATGCTATTACTAATATATTTTCCCATAAGAGAGTTTTCAGTTTGTTCTGCAAAAAGCATTATTACTAGTAATGTTATGTTCTGTAGGATAATATACAACAATCTAATATTCAGCACATCTTAGCTTCTATATGGAGCTAGAAGTTAAGATAATCAAAGAAAATACTTCCCAAAAAGATATAAAATGCATCCTACAGGTCAGATGTTAGCCAAGACTTAGAAAAGGGAGAATGGCTTCATTGTTCTGATTTCTCTTTTTCTTGATTTTTTTTTTTCCCCTGATGTTCGCCAAAACACTGAAGAAACTCCTAAGTCTCTCAGCCATGTTAGAAATGTTCAGCATAAACTTCCCGAAATAGGATCAACATGTGAAACAGCCAGCACGGCTAGCAGCACTGTGAGTAAGTTGAAAACCTGGCATTTTGGATTTTGGAAATATTTTATTTTACACTCCATGTATATTGCGGTACATTTAGGTACTACTCCTTTCTTATGTCATTTTGGGATCTCAAAACATGACCTACACTGCCTGCACTTTCTAGAGATGGAAAGATGAAATAACAATCAAAGCATGATGTGGGTGGGTGCAGCCATATTATAAGGTGCTCACTCATGTTCAGATGCTCCGCTCCACACTGAGGGAAAAGCTCCACATTAAAAAAAAATTAACTATCAAACCAAAATAGACAAACCCACAAAGCAAAAAAGCAGTCAGATATCTGTCTCAGCTAACTCTTCAGTAAAAGCAAGCATTTTAAACAGCAAATCTGACACTATTCTTCATTATACCATTTGAACTAAAAAGCCAAAAAAGCAGATAATTCACACCAGGGCAACCACAGTTCACAGGTGAATCTGTTCTTTTTCAGAAATAACCATGCTTGCTCCCTTCTGCCCCCTTCACCCCATTCAGCTATGTCTCCTATGACCACTAAATTTGAAAATGCTACATTCTGGTATACTAACTGAGGAACAAAAATACTTTATCTGGGCTTAGTGCTTTTATTCAACACCCAGAACAATCTATGTCTATTCCTTTAAGCTCCTTTGGATGTGAAAAAATATGGTTACATAAATCTTTGTAATCCTGAGGGGAGGATAGCATATAAAGAGTTTACTGGCATTAGGATTAAGTCTAGTGTATTACAGTGCAATCTTTAATCTTTCTAAAATCTACCTCACCATTCCAAGCTGTTTTGTGCTCGTATATGAAGCTTTGGAAATAGGACACAGCTGGCAGTAGTGATAGAAAGAAACACTTAAAAAAAAAAAGGAAGAAGAGAAACAATTGGTGAAAGTGCTAATGAGCTGTTTTAACACACTGAAGTTTGAAACCAAGGAAGCTACAAATGCGGACCAAAACCAGTCTAAATATATTGTACGAGGTGCAAGAGCCTTGCTTGGTTTTGAGATTCACTGATTCAAATTAATATAACAAATGTTACCTAACAAATGGTTAGGTAACCAAGAAAAAAATGAAAAACACCTCATGCTGAAACAGACTTTCTGTTCTCTTTTGATAAATGTCTATGGAATGAAAACTCTGCTGAAACCATGTATTAATTGAGAGAAAAACATAGAAAAAGATTATTATTAGGCACATTTCTAAACAATGCCACAATTCTACTATTTAGACCTGTGATTTCCCAGGCAAATAGTTTTCCACTGAGCTGCATATGGCGTCTGCTGAGTTTAAAGATTTAAAAGGCCAAATGCAGTGCAGCTCAGCAACTAATGCACAGCCCTGATGGGGAGAAATCCTAGCGCACTGGTTCCTTGCCCTACCATTGTTTCACCTGCAGAAGCCTCAGTTTTCTTTGACACTGTTGTGTCTTCAGAAAAGCATATATATTTATAATAAAATGTAAACATTTTTAAGCGCTATTGTGACCAATGCTGTTTAAATATTTGATTAAACGATAACCTAATTAGGGCCTTAGATAGTAAATACAGATCACATGCTCATGCTGTAACTGGACAAGAGTTCCCTTGCTCCTTTTCTGTGGCCAAAATCCCTGAGCACAGGAGTATCACACTTGGAAATAAAATGAAGTAAATGAAGCAAATTCTTCCCCTTCTGCTCTGAAGTGATACTTAAATTTTGAACCTGAAACCACAGTTTTGAGAGGTTGTAAGTCTGAGTGCAATACATAGTAAGACATCAGCACAAACTCCTGTATCTAGCTGGGACACTCTCATTAAGATTTTGCTTGTTTTCCTATTGGGTTTTTATTCATGGAGACACAGACCTTTCTGTATTTGCGATTGTGCCATCTGCCTTTGTCAAGCTTTAAATATACTACAGTTTGTTAAGAGCTAAGTATAAGCATAATACACTGAATTATGTTTATCTGATAAAATTATGCAAATAATTCTGCACATAACTGATATTCATCAGTATTTCAACCGTTAGGCAAGTTAAATTTTAAGCATTTCCAGCACTGAAGAGAAATATTAGCAGAAACTAATCATGGTACTGCAGAATCTTGCAGATAGTAAAATAATAGCATTTCTTTCTTATTCAGTAGTTTGTATTTCCAAAGCAGTACACAATCATGAACAAATTAATCTAAGGCTTACACTGAATTTTACCGATAAGGACATTAAAAGCCTTTAGCAAATGTTTAATTGAAATAACTGCTGCACATTAATTCCAAGAAACTTGTTTTAGTATCACAGAGATTTAGCAAACACCTAATGAGAATGAACTCAATATGCTCCAGCGCACTTGAACCCTGTGTCTGCTCTTCTCAAGTCCCAGTTTGCAAGACACTGCTTTGAAATTATGTCCGAGGAGCAAATGAGGGGTACATTAACAATAGAAAGAATCTAATGATATGCTGTCCCATAGAGCATGAGCAGAAACCATAGTTTTTAAGGCTGTATCTTAGCTGACAACAGTGTTCTATGCAGAAACAAAACGAAACAAAACATCACTTTGTCCTTTCAGTAGTTCTGAGTTATGGAGATTGTGGAGATTATAGAAAGCGACTTCTCAATGACATCAGCCTGCTCTCTTAACACCCTCAGGTGGATAACATCTCTCAGGGAAGACCTTATAGCAGCCTTCCAATACCTAAAGGGGGCCTACAAGAAATCTGGAGAGGGTTTTTTACAAGGGCACAGAGTGATAGGATAAGGCGGAATGGCTTTAAACTGAAAGAGGACAGATTTAGATTACATATTAGTAAGAAATTCTTCACTATGAGGGTGGCGAGATACTGGAACAAGTTGCCCAGAGAAGCTGTGGCTGCCCCATCCCTGGCAGTGTTCAAGGCCAGGTTGGACAGGGCTTGGAACAACCTGGTCTAGTGGAAGTGTCCCTGTCCATGGCAGGGGGTTGGAACTTTATTGTCTTTTAAGATTCCTTCCAACTCAAAACCACTCTATGATATTATGAACATCATGCTCCATCAATTTGTAGGGGCCAAGCTCCTGTAACAGTTCACATACCAACGATTCCTTCACTCCTGTTTTGGTGTCTCTTAACTGTGATGGTCTACCACTTTTGGTTTCTTCTACAAAACAAGATTAGGTCTCAGAAGCACATAATTCCAGTACTGTGGTTTAGACTTCTTTGCCTAGTTTTGGAAGGTGGTCAGCAATAGAGAATCCAGAATATTCTGGGAGAGGAAGAAAAAGGACAGCAGATGGCAGACTAAGGGTTAGGGAGTGGAAAGCAGGAGAGTGATTGACCACTTCTATGGAAAGAGGGCAAGATGAAAGTGCGTGATACTACCAGTGGAAGATGAGCTACTGTTGTGTACTTGAAGTGCTTTTGAGATCCACCCATCTAAGTTTAGCCTACCTGAATAATATTTTTACTGAATCTCTACCATATTCTCTGAACTGTTTTTGCCTCTCTGTCTTCAGGGTAGCACCTTCACTTTCATATTAAAAAAATCATAATTGTTCAACAAGGGATCTTGGTCTATGTAAATAACATGATGAATTTCAATCAAAAATAAATTCTCCTTGAATAAATGTACAGACACTGTAAAATGAGCACGCTAAGAGAAATAAAAAACTGCTTAGGCAGTAAGTAGGTGGCAGTCAATAAAGAAATAAGCTAGACATGGACTAATTTATTCCAATACATCTGCCTTTACTATTTGATAATTTTGTTATAAATTAATGAGTGTCAGTCATTTTACTCATTGACTAAATAAAGCTCTACACACTATGCATGAGAGTGTGTACTCAGACAATTTATCAATGAAAGTACAGACATACAGCCAAAATTACTCACTTTAAGGGCCTACAGGAAAATCTAAAAAGTATACAGTGTTCAGTTAGACTCTGACCAGTTTTCTGCAGGCCTTCTGAAATCCCTTCTGATTTCCACAAAATTGTAACATAAGGACTTCCTCTTATGCCCTCACAAAATAAAAATCATACCTAACAGCAGAAGTTACTAGGCAGTTGTAAAGTGGATTAATACTTCTCAGTAGATATACAGATGCAAATGTTTGCCTTGGTTCTAGAGACATGAACATTTAAGTTACACTGCCTTGCATTATGTTAATTTCTATTCCAAATGAAGTCAGAGAAACTATTTGCCACCAACTCCAATGGGACTCAAATTTCTTTAATATATTTAGCATACATAAAATTGACTGATTTCATGAAACAGCGTTATTAAATCCGTAATGAGTAATTTTATTTTTGTGAAAGGGGAAAAAGAATAAATCTCATAATATGTATGCATATTCATAAAGCACTGCTGCAGGAGAATTAAAACAGCATTAATTGTGAACAAATGTTGAATTGTGGGGTGGGGTTAAAGCAACTTCACATTAGTGAAATATCCTATGGTGGCTTTCATTATTGATTCTCCGCCAACATCATGTTAGTTCTTTTCTAAATTAGTTCTGTGGCTTGAACTTGAAAAGATCTTGATGCAGAGTCCACAGGTTCATTCTAATTGCTGTTTTTTTCCTGGTGGACTGCACCATGCCAACCTGTCACTCATCAAGACCATTTGTCTGTGAACAGACTTAATTAAACACCTCAAATCCAATTTCTTTGATCCTCTCCACTATTAAAAGAAACACACACACTCCATCAGCTATGAAGAGTTTTCTAAAGAAAAACTCCTTAGCATACTCATTGGCATTATTCTCTACTGTTGAAGAAATGGGGAATTCAAAACCAAGAAGATTAATTAGGAAGGGAAAATAAAATAGTTCTAGAGATAACAAAGAATTTGTTAACTCCTAAATATTCAGTAGAAGATTAAAGAATGATTTACAGCACCTACAACTCTCAATCTCTCCCTCCCCTCTTTTTTTTGTGTTCTTCAAATAAGATCTTCAATATGCAGTGCAGGCTTCACTTGAATACAAAATTTAAGTCACCTTCTTTCAGATTTAAACAGGTAATTGCATATTTTTTGTGAAAGAGGTAAGAATTTTCAGCATCCTTTTCCATGGCTTAAATATCTAGCACATTGTTAGAAATAGTTAAAGCAAAACCACCTCAAAAATAAATATGCAGTTTCCTAAGGATGATTCACAAGTTGCTTTTGATTTCTATTCTTAAACATTAACTTTATTTATTAAATAGTTTTCAAATTACATTCAGTCATGTCTATTCTTATAATTCATTTGCAATATATTTTTCATTTTAAAAGAGATCAAATCTCACAGCTTTGTAACACAGTTTATTCTGCATTTGATGGGTATATACTGCACCATCAACAAGTACCTATCTACACCATCTTCAACGTAGACTGCAGTTATAATTTCAAAGCATTTCTTGGTAATTAATTTATTAATAATGAATATCTGCTATATTGGGAAATAAGTTATTTGTATTTTAGAAACAGGCTGTTTCTGTAAATGCTTTTAAGAAAGAAAAATTACTTGTTATAACTGTTTTATTCTTGCAAGGTCTTTAATGCCTGGTGGGCTAATTCTCTCTTCTTGCTCTCTGCAGTCATGTCTGAAGAAGTGTTCCTACACAACAGATACTTAACTGGCTAAGTGGTATTTTACTACTGTAAGTAAGGCTGCACTAACATGCACTAAATAACTATTTATAGATACTGTATGTTTCATATACTATGAAAACATCTATATGTTTCATACCTTTTCCAGGAATAGCAATAGATAAGTTTGATTAGCTTATTTTATTGCTTTATCCACTTGGAAGTTGGGAACACAAAGTTTATATTTTAAGGACATTTAAAGAAGAAATGCACTGGGGTTTCAGGATTACTTTGAGCTTCTAAAGCAGTGTTCAAATATTGCCACAATGGGTGCTGTCATTAGGATTTAGATCCTTCACGCTGTAAAAAACCTGCATGCTTATTTTCATGTTTGGTGCAGCAAATAATGTAAGTTGCCTTTAAATACAACAGTAATCAATCTAGGAAAGCCAAACATATCTAAAACCGCACATGCATCTAATCTGTGTAATGCCATGCTTGATACTTTTCTTCCATTGAGTTTCTCTCACCTTCAAGAAATATAAAGCAACATGACAGTGTCAAAAAAAGCAAACTAATGTAACGTGATTGATTTCTGGTGTCAGGACAGCCAGACTCATCCCTGTGTCACTTCTAGGGCCAGACAAGGGACATACACACTCAATAACAGATTGTATGTCGATAGCTGCTATAGCATCTGCCCTGTACAAATGCATACATTAGCTATTTATAATACTGGCAAATTTTCCTGCATACAAAAGTTTTATTAACCATACATACCAATGGAACTAGGAAAAACAAAAACTTAGAACAAACTAACAAACAAAAAGACTAAGTAAACTGGTTCTTCTCAATACAATCTTTTATGTGTATGAAAAATATTCCCTGGAATTAGGGGTAGAAATGCCTGAATTAGTCACCATTCAAAACACTATTGTAGGTGACAGCTTCGCTGCACACATGCAATACAGTTTGTCTGGTATCAAGAAATTGGACATTCGCATGTGTTGAATATGGTCCCTTGGCAGAAAGATTTGTGAGTTTGAAGACTAAAAATATCTGTGCTGAAAGTATCAGCCTGTTCTCTCTTGTGGTGGCTATCACTTGTACTATTCACTTCTCCTAGTCTTTAAATTCTGCTTTACATCACACCAATGTACATCTGAGCAGCATCACTGATATAAGTGGAGTTACTAAGTATTCAGCATGATACACTTGACAACAGCATCTTGTTTTTCTAACTGTTCTTGTTTGTTAGGCTTTCAAACATCAGGTTTGGGGGAAGCATAATAAAAAGAAAAGAGAATCTTAAAAATTTTATCTGATTGATAAGACTCTTACAAACCAAGCATGTGTGATGGCAGTGCTGCCATCCTGCATAAGAATAATTTTAAAAATGCCCTGAGTCAGACCAGTTGTCCCTCTGGCCCACTATTCTGTCTCTAACATGTTCAATGGGTGAAGCTATTACAGGAAGCACAGAACTCTGTCCACTTTCTGTGGTTCAATCCCCTATACTTCTCCCAGAATTCACAACTGTAGTACTAGGGATGTTAATGCTTTCAGCATGCTTTTATAGACCTGTTGTTTGTGAATTTGTCCAACCCCTTTCTGGTCCTGCAATACTGTCTGCATTCACAACCTTCAGCAGCAGCAAATTCTGTAAGTTCCCTACTCTCTGTATCTTCTGCTGAGGGAACTGGCGAACAGCTCTTCCATCATATTCAGCTTATCTGCTGCCTTCACAATTTTGTAAACTCGAGCTCATTACCTCCTGAACCCTGGTAGCAACTACATATTTAAAGCATCTGACCCAATACACTCCTGCCTTCAAACATATGCTTAACTACTCTGAGCTGAAACATGGGGGTCAGAGTATTGAAAAAGAGTGTTTATAAATATAAATGCCAACAACTAGATTTAAGCCTCATGATGAATTATACCTGGGGATAAAAACAAAAACATAAACCCCAGCAAAAAAGCCAGACACTGCAATGGTCTATTATTTGCACTCATTATCATAGAAACACAGAATGGTTTGGGTTGGAGGGGACCTTAAAGCTCATCCAGTTCCAATTCCCTGCCACACGCAGGGACACCTTCCACTAGAGCAGGTTGCTCCAAGCCCTGACCAAGCTGGCCTCAAACGCTTCCAGGCATGAGGCAGCCACAGCTTCTCTGGACAACCTGTACCTGTGCCTCACCATGCTCACAGTAAAGAATTTCTTCCTTATGTCTGATCTAAATTTAAGTAACTCGTCATGCCCGGTGTTAGTGCTTTACAGACATCCAGAGACATCCTGTCTTGCAAACAGAGGATGCTTCCACATCATAGTCCAAATGGTGCAATTACAACTCAAGTTGACATGCCTAAACTCTGAAGCAGGTAAATCATAAAAAAGAAGGTGTGGATGACAACCCCCCTTGCGAGCACTGAAAAAGCTCAAGTAATTATCATGTACTCAACTCCAGTGATGCCTGGAGTACAAACGGCAGCTAGTTTAGAGATAGCCAAACAAAAACTACACTTTCAAGACAAGATTTACTAATGTAATATTTTTGTCTTCACACATTGCTGCCAGAGTTGGTGCTCAGCAATTACCACCTTTACCTTATAATTTCATACCTTTTAAGCTCATCCTGACTCAAAAGATTTATCACTCCTGTTTCAGACTTTGCATTAATAACGAAAAGGCAGTATAATTTTTTGAACATATCAAAACAGCAAAGACAGGAGGGAAAAATCAATCTATAGATAAATTAAGATCATTTCAGTAAGTGGGTGGTCTCAAGCCTGCCAACCCAGTAATAAGTTCCAGTTCAGGATATTTTGTTCTGTAACTGCACTTGGAAACATTTTATGATTATCCCAGTAGAGATCAATGTGTACAGCAAGCATAACTTAAATGGCATAGTTTATGGTTTTAAGAGAAGCAATAATTCCCACATTTAAGCTATTTTGCCCACTAGAATAAGGACTAAGAACTGAAGTTTCCTAAATGGCTAATTTTTTCTATGCTACCACTTGGGAAGACTTCAGAGTTGGCTTTTTCTGTAATGGTAAGGAAAATTAGAAATTTATAAAAGTAATTCATTAAAAACTTCATTATAAACTTTGCGCATATATTTGTGTATAAAATATTTAGGTTTCTCTTAAATTTGAGTTTGTTTCTCCTATTAGCAATCCATTATGGAAACTACATATAAATGTAATTGAAGTAGAAATCTCTTATACATTGTGCTTTATTGTTTATTAAGCTTTTAAGTATCTTTAGACAATTAAATTTTTATGTGGATAATATAATAATTTCACATACTCTTTTCAGAAGAATTTTCCTTTCTTTGCACAATTAAAAAAAGAATGAAATTTATTTTAGGGTTTTTTTTCTAAATTTCTAATGCAGATTTTTACATCAGAAAGTAGGACAGAGCTGATTTAATTACTATTCCAGTCACTATACAGAACACAAAGTACATCTGAAAGTTTCAGGAATTATAATATAAACTTATCATGATCAAAGCTGAAAAGTGGCATTAGATTTGATTCAATAAACCAGTGTTAAAAAAAGGTGGAAAAAGCCTTGAGCTACGCTATAAATTCCACATAGGCTCAAAACATTCCCATTTCAGATTGCAATAACACTCACCTGTGCTCTCTCTTATTGTAAGAGCTACACAAACCTAGCACAGCCAGACATGACTGTGTTTCCTTCGAATTGAGTATTACCAAATTACCAACACAGACTATTCCCTGTAAGCATGCAGCAAAATGCCTCTTTTTTTTTTTTTTTTAATTATCAGTCTTTTATCCTTAAAACTAATATGAGAAGGGTCTTGATGTCTGTTAGGTGTTTTATCCATAAGTTTCCATGTTACTGCAAGGCACAATCACCAACATGGAGTTCAGAAGACAGGACTTTCTGGTGACAGATATTTCCAACACTAGAAAGCAAAGTGCAGCAACTACTACTACTTCACAAGTTACCAGAAAAATTTGTGACAAATTGTGTTGCTTTACAAACTACAAATTTGTCCTCAAAACATTTTTGAATGATTGTAAGCACATTTTTCTTTGTACACTGAAGTACCATATTTATGTGGTTGAACTGCTATTTATCAAGTGTCACACCTTTCTTAATCCCCCATCTTCAAAGTATTAGGACTTGATCTGTACTGCAAATAGTACAGGTAAAAATTTTCTTCAGAGTATGGTTACAGTTTGAAATTATATGTTAAGACCCAAAATTCACGTACTGCTGTGTTTCCAGAGTAAATTGTCATCATTCTACTGGATACTGAGACTTGTAACACTTGAGTACTGATGAATTTAACCACGTCAAAGGTGGTTAAATTCAGAAAAAGCACTCACCATTTCTCATTATTCCAAGCAATTCCTATATACAGTCTACCATTGAAAGGTATTTAAAGGAAAAAATGTCAAACACATAGAATGTTTCTTGAATCAAAACATCACAAATAACCTTATTCAAGCCAAAGTAAGCAAACTTGCAGTTAAATAGACTGTTGGTCTGACCTCTTTATCAAGCAGTACTGCACTTCAAAACAGAATCAACACGACTTCTTTTTCTTTTTTTGTTTTTTTAAATAGGTTTACCCCTTAATCCACTGATTTTCCCAAACAAAAAACCACTGAAAATAAACTGAGTGAGAACAGGGAAAAGGTGGCTAACACAGACAGCTTCCATTTCCATGAAGCATTCAACTAGCTCCAGCCACCAAAACATCTTAGATTAATCTGACATAAGAGGGAAGGTCCTTGCAGGGATAACTAACTAAAAGAACAGGAACAAAGAGCTGCAATAAATGGTCAATTTTCTCAGTGAAGGGAAGGCACCAGTGGAATCCCACAGGGATCTTTGCTGGGGCCTCAGCTGCTCAACACATTCAGGAATGATCAGGAAAAGAAAGTGGAGAGATTAAGCTTGCTACCGGTAAGTTTTTCGGGGGAAGAAAAACAAAAGGTGGCTGCAGAAAAGACTCCATGACACTGAGTGATTGAAGATCAAATGGCAAATGACATTCAAAGTAGACAAATGTAAAGTAATGGACTTCACAGAAAACAGTTCTCACTTCATGCACCTAGTGATTGATTCTGAATCAGTGGCTACTGAAACCAAAAGAAATCTTGGCTTAAAATAAGATCTTTATGATCATACCTGTTCAATAGCTTAGGAATTATTATTATGCAGAGGAAAACCTCAGAAAATGTAATGCTACTGAGTAAAGTCAGTGTTGTGCCCACATCCCACATCATGACTGTTAAGTGGAATTTTGGTCTTTTCATCTGAGGAAAGGCATGGACTAGAATTTGAAAAGAAAGCTAACAAAAATTGTGAAAGGTAATCAAATAACTTGCATAGAAGAAGCAAATATGTTTGCTTTATAGGACAAATTTCTATTCTGGTGGCAAAAAAAGTTTAAAATGAGAAACAAATAATAATACACCTAGAATTTCACAGTTGTCAGTAGGTTTAGTATATAAAGGAAGATTAATAATCTGTTCTGCAGATGAGAAGAACAAATGGCAGAGCAAGCTGTACATAAAATCAACCTTATATGCTGGTTCTGTACTTTGAGCAAAGCAGTCTATGAGAATATACAGGAAAAGTTCAGTGAGGGTTAGAATAGAGATTTTATTCCATGTATTATAATAAATTGTTTTGGGGTTTTTTCCTCCACTTAACATGATTTATCCTTCAGACTTACTGCTAGTCTGAACTGCAAGAAATGTGCCATAAAAGTCTCAAATGAGTTAAAAAATGTAGAGGAAAAATAAAGAAAGCTGCATCTTAGTTCACTATCCTACTAACTATAATTATTCAGGAGTTTTTATTAATAATTTATGAGAAATTATAATCTTATACATCCTGTTCTCTTCATTGAAAAATTTTACTGCTGTGATAACCAGAAATACAGGAAATATTTGGTTATCTATCTGTATGCTGATCAGTGAGACCAAAAATAACAACTGAAGTTGAACATTTTGAGCAATGGGCAAAGATACCTCAGTAAATATTGAGAGTTATTTCTCCTCACCTCCCACTGCAAGATTTAAAAAGAAATAAGAAAGAAAAAAAAACCCCATACCCTCTGAAAAATTAGATGTGGCATTTAAATGCTGTCGTTTGCTAAAAAGGGCTGCTAATGTTCTCCCTCTGTGGCTTAATGCTATTTTTTTTAAGTGGCAAAAGTCCACTGTCATGGTATAAACCCAGCCGGGCTTCAGAATAGGAAAAAATCTCCCTGTTGTCTATGAATTATAACTCATTCCATTCAGCATATCATCAAACATTCAGATTCTTGATTTTAGGCTCCAGGCAATAGCTTTTCTATTGCTTGTAGTAACTTTTCTAACAGCCCCACTGAATTTACAGCAGTGTAATCAACACCTAGTATACCAAGTGTCCTGAACAAACACATCCCAAATTTTTGCATCAAAGTTATGTCAGGGACAACATAAAAGTAATGGAATATATAATGAGAAATGAGCTGAATTTGAAGTATTTAACACTCAAATGCCTTTGGCTAGCCAACGCACACCCCAATACAACAAGCTTGTGGGGATGGTAGGATAAAAGGCAATGAAATTCTAATGTAAAAACAGTATTTGGACGGCAATAGCAAAAAGCTGACTTTAGGAGGCACAAACCAGAATAACTCAGATGCCATAGCATCTCCTTAATTTTGTGAACAGTGTAAAAGGAAACTATCAGGTAATCCTGACATGTAGGGCCATTAGCATGCAGACTGTGCATAGATCAGTCAAAGCTCTCTAAGCCATGGCCACTGATCATCTCCGAGTTGTGACGATTCACTTTAAAGACCAAAGTGAACAGCCGCTTGAAGGAGCTCCAGCTAAGTCCATTAACATTCCTCCTCCTGAGAATCTCTTTTTGTACAAAGCTCAAAATGCAGCCAAAACCATCATACATTCAGATGATCAACAAGTTAGAACTATAAATGGCACCGAGATAACTGTTTAGGGGCTACAAAGATAGGGAAGGAAACATATACAGCTCTCATATTAACATATTTAATATTAGAGAGGGATTCCAAACAGTTTGAAAGCAGAATTTTACATAGTAAGAACAATTCATTGCATTGCTAACAGGTTTCAATTTGACATGCAAATTTGCATGACAACTGAGTCAGAAGCGTACTCTACCTTTCTGTTGTTGTGCTGCCCTTATTGACGTTAATTTGTGTTTTCCCGATACCTGAGACTGCAGGTAAAAGATGAGAAGGGACAGAATTTGTGTTCCTTTACGGGCATTAACCGTGCACTCATTTATTTATAGATGACACTTTGTGGTTTAACAACCAGGCATTAGCAGGTTAATGAGTAGATACTCAGAATTTTCTTGTGCACTCTGATGTTTACTGTACAAGGTTCACATTGTGAGCTGACGATGTAATAATTTTGTCATAGATTTTTCTACAGCACTCATCACCATGGTCTTCAAGTTATCCATTAAAAAATTAATTAATCTTCATGATGCTCCTTACGGACAAAGTAGGGCCAAAATTCTCAAAGCATTGATATGATAGTGACAAAATATATATGAAATACAAGTTACTGATGTGTTGTGGTTTTGTTTTCAAGTCTGGACTTGAGATTGGGGAGGGGAGCTTTATTTTTTAAGGAAATGCAAGCTTTAAATTCACTTCATGATCATCTGCTCTTGATTACACACAGATAATTGACAGAAGTAGTGTCTTTTCAAAATTTTCCTAGTCAAATTAGCAATAAAGACTCGCTCATTGTGACTGTGAATTGTTTTATGTTTCAAAGTAAGGAATATGGCACTTATTGAAAAAGAATATAATATTAATGAGTCCTTTAACTAATGAAAGTAAAAATCTGTTGCATTTAAGTTTAATCAATTTAAGCTGATTTAAAAGACCATCCAACATCTGAAATATTATTGGTGATAAATTGTTTCACAGTAAAACTATTCATACTCAGAATTGTCATAATAGGATAGTGTTAAAGAAACAGTATCTCTTACCTATGCCTACATATGTTGTATGAAATCACAAAGCAGTCATTTGTCATACTATTATGTATAACATATTCCACTCCATACATGGAATAAAGTCATGCAGCCTATTTAGTACAAAATACCAAAACTTTTAACTTTATAAAGTCCTACCCCACTCAGTAGTGAAGGAGTGCTAGAACAGCAGCTCAGTGACAGTGTTAGTACAGAACACAGTTAAAGGAACTCTCTCTACTAAGATTCAGTTTTATAAATCTATAGATTAAACCATTTAAGATTTAAGTGATTGTATAGCACAAAGAAAGTATTGCTTGTAAACTAAACATGAGTTCCCCATTTTCTGGCTTAATCGGGAGTTTGGGGAGCATATTATACAGGAATATATGCTAGTCAGGAAAGCCAAATGCATTATTAGCTACACCTTGATACAACAGGAAATGGCAACATCAAATACAAGTACAACCAAAACTAAGGGATAAGTGGGGTTTTTTTTAACCACAGCTTGTGTTGTAGAAATAATGTAAAAGGTTCAGATCCAAATCCAGTCTTATAAGCTAAGCATATCTAAAGTGAATTGCCCATGGCATTGTGTATTACATCATACAGAAATAAGCACAGTGGAGATATTTAAGACCTTTAGATGAGTCAGTCCAGATTTTCATATACACTGGTTGCTGATTATTATTGAATAATAATCACCATCTGAAGTGTTTTCTTGTTAGGAAGATTGAGGTAGTTGAACTACTTGCATAATAGAAATGGTTGATAAATATATCACAGCTCAAAAGAGCTGTGGGACTGGGCACTCAAAGGGAATGCTCTGGAAGGGAGACAGATGCACAAGCCTGCAGCAGTGGTCACCCTGCCCTTTTACACACAGGAAAGGCATTGGAGTCTACACAGCGTGACCAAGTTCGGGTTCTTCTGGGAACTGCAGTCATGAGTGGGTACCCATGAGTGCCAGTAATGCACTGCTGGGTTTGGCCCATGAATTCTTTCTATTTCTTACTTTCCCTGGCATGCTGCTGGGAAGCTGGGCCATTTCTCCCAAAGGTGGGGTATGAGCTCCATCAGGTTGTTCTTCTCTGGGACCTCCTCAGACTCGCGTTGAGTGCAAGGCAAGGCACCCACATCAACCAGATGCCACACAAGTTTGTCATATTCTTGGAACAGGAAGGACCAGAAGAAATGTACTGTACCAGACCTGGGCACGGGAGCCAGCAGCCAACACGTAAAGCTCTCTGCTTTTTCCTTAATTTCCTTTGGCAGCTACTTGTTATTTCTTGTCTTCGAATATGAGCTTTTGGGAAAAGATTGCTTCCATTCTCTCCCTGCACAGGCTCTAGCCCTGTGGGATCTGCTCACTGGGACTCTTAGGCACAGCAGTAATAGAAGCAATGCATTACACTAATATCAGGCTTATTTGTTCAAAGTGTTAAATCATCATAGGACAGCACAAGAGATGCATGCTGTGCCCTGCAGTGCAGAAGGGAGTGAAAGGCTCAGCCTGGAGAAGGCTGTTGGAACACCCCAGCTCTCCTAGCTGTGCCTGAGGGTTCAGTGGGAAGAAACAGCGCCCCACAACTGACCCATTCCAGACACCAGCAGGAAAATCCTCAACATGAGCACACCAGGTCTGCTACATTTGTCCCCATGTTTGGAGCAATGACCAGTATGCTTCAAGGCAGACCCACATCTGCAGGAACATATGCAGTACAGATGTAGAACTGTTTACGACACCAAGCTATGTGGTTCGGTTGATACGCTGGAGGGAAGGGATGCCATTTAGAGGGACCTAGACACACTTGAGAGGTGGGCTGATGCCAACCTCATGAAGTTTAACCAACACAAGTGCAAGGTCCTACACCTGGGTCAGCACAACCCCAGGCAGAGCTACAGGTTGGGTGGAGAAGAGATTCAGAGCACCCTGGGGAGAAAGCCTTGGGAGTGTTGGTTGATGAGAAGCTTGACATGAGCCAGCTTCAGTGTGCACTTGCAGCCCAGAAAGCCAACTGTGTCCCGGGCTGCATCAAAAAAAGCGTGACCAGCAGGTCAAAGGAGGTGATCCTGCCCCTCTGCTCTTGTGAGGCCTCACTTGGAGTATTGTGTCCAGTTCTGGTGTCCTCAACATAAAAAGGACACGGAGCTGTTGGAGCAAGTCCAGAAGAGGGCCACGAGGATGATAAGAGGGCTGGAGCACCTCCCTTATTGAAGATAGGCTGAGAAGGTGGGGCTGGAGAAAGTTCAGCCTGGAGAAGAGAAGGCTGTGTGGAGCAGCCTTCCAGTATCTGAAGGGGGCCTACAAGGATGCTGGGGAGGGACTCTTCATTAGGGATTGTAGTGGCAGGACAAGGGGTAATGGATTCAAACTTAAACAGGGGAAGTTTAGGTTAGATATAAGGAAGAAGTTCTTCACAGTGAGGGTGCTGAGGCACTGGAATGGGTTGCCCAAGGAAGTTGTGAATGCTCCAACCCTGGTGGTGTTCAAGGCCAGGTTGGACAGAGCCTTGGGCGCCATGGTTTAGTGTGTGGTGTCCCTGCCCTTAGCAGGGGGGTTGGAACTAGATGATCTTAAGGTCCTTTCCAACCCTAACTATTCTATGATTCTATATCTTTAGTGATTATTACTGTACTTACTGAATAACATTTTTTTCTGCCAAATCAGTGAAGAACTTTGCATAAGTTGGAGATGCAGTAAACTAACTAAAGTACACTTAACTAAGTAACTGCAGTCCTTCAAGTCTTAGCATGAAGCATGAGCATCAACGGAGACAAAAATCTCTTGGTGTTTCCCAAACAGGTCCATCCTCATTAGTAGACAGATAATCCTCCATTTCCAGGAAGGTAGAAAAAAACAAGCAGGTCTTAAGAGACTTTTCCCCAGTATTGAGATACTGAGATGGACATTAGACGATGTGAAATGAGACATTCACTTAGACAAAGTTAATTTCCCCAAAATTATCAGAAATTTCGCCTGTATAAACAATTAACTGTTTTTCTTTAGAGATCTGTAAATAAATCAGAGAAAATGTGAGCAATGTCAGAACATTTTCTGCTCAACTTCAGGGAGACATGATTACAAAGAACTGGTAATCACTTTAAAAGATAGAGTCTGGCATTCACAAATTGACAGGAAAAATAATGCCACACTCTGTCCTGCATAAGCTGGTATACCTTAATTTAAAAAATCTTATTTGTGTACCCCAAATTAATGAACTTGCTCTGTACAAAATTGTCATTGAATGTATCTATAACTTTTTCTAAAGTGCAATTTTGCTAAAGAAACAAACCCATTTGAAGTCAAAACTCACAAAATGAGAGACGTTAGACCTTTTTATGTTTCATAATTAAGGTGCTTGGTTAATGACATTTTCCTACTGAAGAAATAAGTAGAATTTAATTGGGATTGGATTTGAAAGAGGTTTAGAATAAAATTTTGTCTCAAAAGCCTGTGGTCCTGTACTTGTCTTCCAAGTAACTAAAGCACTCACTGAAAATGTGGACGAGCATCAAGGACTTTTAGCTTAAGACATCTGTTAGTCAATCAGTTTTTCTTTCCCATGTAAATAACATCCTCAATTTATTTTTTTTTTTTTGTTTAAGAAGGAAAAATGTTCATTTCTATGTTAGAAAAACCTCTTCAGAGAGCAAAGTCATCACTACAATTGCATTTAACCTTTACTGCTTGAACTCCAGGGAAAATAATCACAATTCAGAGTTAATTAAAAATACACAATGCTGCAGAAAATTGAAAAGTGTTTGAAAATAAAGAGAAAAAGTTTTATTTGGTGAATAAAGCTCCAGGTGCAGCTGTTTCTCAGAAAAATAGAAACTTTTTTAAATCCTGCTGTTATAATCATAGTAATAGTTATTATTCTGTAATTTCTCAAATTTTCCAGCCTTTTGAATACTACCGTATGACCCTACTGTTAAAATTACATCTGTTGATAGAATAGATGTTCCATAGATTGGCCTGAAATGTAAGTTGACAGTCTGTAAATCTGATAGGTTTTTTTCCTAAGATTAAAATATGTGTATGTATATGCCCACATAATGATATATAGTTTGTGTATGTCCATGTTGAAACATAACTATTAGGTATAATGTAAACCCCAAGGCAAGACTTAAATAACTGATTTGGTATCTCTTAAGAGATTTAAAATGTGTTAATAGAATTATTTATTTGCCCATTTGAGGAAGCTTGTGATTCTTCTATAACACTGTTACTTTAGCATACATTCCTTATAATAACAAACAGAAGAGCTACAGCCAATGGGCTTAGTCAGAATTGGGATCTCAATAATACTGTTCACTAAAGAAACTAGAGACAGTGCCTGTCAGAGGAATTTATAACTGCATATTGCGTGCATTATATCAAAGTGCAACTTACTCATACGACTCTAATGAGGAAGTAAACACCAAGGGTCAGTTCAGAGGGCTGCAACATCCTGCTCTCTACAGGGAAAATAAGGGTTGAATCAAATCCTCTGTTAGTAGCACTGCCACAGGTAGGAATGTATTTTATTCCTTAGACGTGTAAGCTGTTCTGGAAAACCATTTCCCAGCTTATTGTCACGGAGGTCTTCTATTGATCAGAGCAAAACACCACTGTGATTGATCCTTCATGTCTGTAGTATTTCTAATACGTTCATAAACTAAAAGTCTAGGTACCATTTATGTTGAAGTTAATGGGACAGTATGCTTGAGCCTGGGATACTCAATATATGTACAGTTTTATAGAGCAGAGTCCAGCTGCTTTACATCCACTGGATTTACTGCAAAGTATCAGCAGACTACTTAAATAGTGTTGCACATAAAAATATTGCTTGATAAACTTATCACAATATATACACATCTCCATTGGATCATGCTGATTTTATATGTTTTTCCATTCTGGCCTGAGGACTATGGTAGCTTTATCTCCTCAGTGTTCGATGCCATCTTCTGTTATTTCAAGTCTCACCTCTTTTTCTATCGGGTTGTGTTCTGGGTCCTATATTTATGCTTCCCCTTGCACTTCACAGCAACACTGGGGAGGCTTTTATTCCTCTTAAGCATTTTGCTTTCCTGCTAACACATGTTCTATACATATATGCAATCTTTTCTCTAGATAAAATCAGTCTTTGCCTGACAGAGCTTACCACATTAACATGTTACTTAACAAGAAGTGAAAGTTTAGCAAGGAAAGGAGGTCAGAAAACACAACAGTAAAACTGGTGCTTGCCAAGACAGCAACATAAAGTTTGTATGCTATGTAGTCAGCACCAAAGCAACTGGTTTACTCTTGTACACCTTGAGAAACCTTAGTTCTCCAAAACTGATGTGTGTATATACTTCTCTGTCTTTCTGCTACCATGGTCCATTTTACTAGGGGAGTCATGAATTTCCCAATACACCTGTGGCATCAAATGTTGCTAGAAGATGGGACAAACCATCTCCATCAGCAATGTAAGGCTGATCTCTTTCTCAGAACCTCCACTTTTTGTGGTACCTTGGGCAACAAGGTTAAGAAAGTGAATTTCACACTGAAAAGCCATCTTTGCGTTAAGGGAAGGAATACAGGAAAAAAGGAATAAAAATTAGCTAATATTTGCCACCATTAATGATGAAGAGGACACAGAAAATTAAGTGAAGTAGTTATGCAAGCAGCATTATCTAGAATTGGTTCTGAAGAAATGATAATGTATTTTTCTTTATGCTAAGGTGCTCCACTTGTTGGATGGGTGTATTCTGCTCGTGCATCTACCTCCATTAATACATACTTGAAACATGAAAAAGCAACATCTAATACAAACCATAGATACAGCACAGCTTTCATTTGAATATGAAGTAGCAAGGCAGCCATAACTTCCCATAAACTATGCGAAATTATATGTAGCTTCAGGCAGTAACAATTAGCCAGTGAATGAAAGGCCTTTTAGTTTCTTTCACTCTATTCCTCAGAAGTCCACCCTTGCAAACACTTGCAGCAAAGAGAGTGTAGAAAATGAAACTAAAGGAGGGAAAGATAAACTGTGCAGAGAAAAAGAATGAAGTCAACATGGAGGATAATTATCTGAAATTCTACTAGAAGTTAATGGGTTTTATTGAATGAAGCACTCCCTGTAATTTTAGGTCTGTTATTCCATCCATATACCAACTCTTGAAGAAGTTACAGAAATGACAGGAATTAATAGTTCTACCCAATTCTCCCCTGAAGCAAACTCTTCCACTTTTAGAAGATAAATCTAGATGTGAAAAAACACTTCTCTGCAGCACTAGTTTCATTTCTTCATTTATTTCACTATGTCTTTTTTATTTTCTCCCCAGTAAAATGACATGTGTTCCAAAATAAAATTAAATAAAGCTCAAACACTGCCACAATCTGTTTTGCACAAGCTGGGTACAATGAGGACACCAAATATCCCTGTTACCCAAGAATAAACTCTAGAAATTGGAAAACAGCATAAGATTTTCCCTGCAGCATCAAGTCAATTTGCAGAGATACCCAGCTGCATTCTGCAGCACTGATGAACCTTTCAGGGAAAGTAATGTAAATGGTTTTGGTATGTTTGTTCTTCTGGTAAAATATAAACTGCAGCCCATTCACCAAGCACAAACTGTGATTCTCAAGAGAGAGGGCTGTCCCAGTCCAAAACAGATTGCAGGGGTAGACAGACAGAACAACAGCTAACATGTGAAGAATTCTCTCCCAAGGAGCAATGGGCAATGCCTAGATGTGAATATGCTGTTACTAAAATGGCTGGAAGAAATGCTAACTGTTGAACAGACTAACATTGGGTCAGAAAACAATCCTTTTATGGTACCTTCACTGTTTGGAAACAAGTATTTGAAATTTAGAATAAAATCAAGATATGTATACTTTATCAGCAATGAATCTTGAGCTGACTTCCAAACAGTGTAAGCAATGTTTCTGTGAATGTTCAGTTAAAGTGCTGAATCTGAATTTCAGTTTGACTGCCTTCACACCGCTCATCTCAATTTTTAATACACCTGTAGTTAAGAAGTCGGTTAAGAGGAATTCTAAAGCACTGGTGAATGTAAAAATAAAATATATAGATATAGATTAGATATAGATATAGATATAATATATATATATCTGGAAAGTGAATCTTCAGTTACCAACTTTGGTTCTGAAAGAACAGTCATTCATTTGATGTACAGAAACTTACTCATTGATCCTACAGGACCAATCCAGTCTATTTCCAACAAATTTTGAGCAGATACTCTTTGCTCATAATCAGCTGTATGCATACACATAATCTGCATATTAAGTATTATTCAGAAGTAACTTTTAAAAATGTAAATTCAAATGTAAGTACAAATCCACCTGTAAGGAATTAAACATTGATTACTTATCTTCAATAATTCACTGGGGGGCTTTTTGTTAGTCATTATCTACATTTTTCCCAGACTTTAATCAGATGCCGTAGCTGTGACAAAGGGATTCATAGCAAAATGCTGCTGCAGTTGCTTCTTTCAAACTCACCTAATTATTAGTTCCAAACTTCTTCCCTTTCTGAAGTCTCAAGGAAGTCTCTCTTCATCTCCCACAGGCTCAGCCGAAGAATGTGACAGAGCTATACTGCTGGAAAGGAGAAGACAGATGAAAAACTAAGTTGGAATTGCAACAGAGCTCCAACACACAACAGATGTGTTTGAAGCAGTCATTTTATAAGTAAATGCAAGTGACCATTCTAATACAATCACTTCAACATTAAACAGTACTGCTTAATCAGAGCATTAATGACATTTGTGACCTTTCAGATTCTTCAGTAACTTCTACTTCTGGATTGCCTTTCATGTTAAAGATTGCTTTTAATGACAGTTAAATATAACAAATATTTAGTCAGAATAGAGAAGCAATGTGTAAAAGCAAAGCACATTATAAAGATTCCACAGCAGAATCTTTTTCCCCACTAAGAAAATATCAAGATAAAAATACCTGTTCTATGTTCTACCAGACAATCTATTATAGTGTGACTTACACCAGCGGAGCTGCAACATTGAAGTCCCCTTTTCTACTACTTCATTAATGGACTGTCCCCATTAACTAATAGATTTGGATTTGGGCTTAAGAAACATCAGTTTATACAAATTTTGAAGGCCAAGATATTGTTTGGAAAAGGGATTCTCTCACATTAATATATTTATACAACAGAGATTAACTAAGCTGCAAGATATTGAAATATGAATAAAGGTAGTTATTAACAGCCCAGGAACTGTCGATCAGGCTACTTTGCAATTCCTTTCCATATAGAAAAAAATCTTTGTTTAAATTTTGCATTATTGTATACAATTTTTTATTTTTTTTTGCCTATTCATTAGAATATTTTTCATGCTGTGAAAAGCACATTCAGAGCAGCTGCAAAACATTGCAAAGAATTATCGTCTTAAAGCTGGCACTGATTTCAAGCAGACCAAACATTCACTATTTCATTTAACAGCCAGCATAGCTAAGCATCAGGAAAATGCTTAGCATTTTCAGCACCCCATTTTGGTGAAAAAAATTGTATATAGATTCATCTACACCAGAAAACATACAGAGTGATAGGGAAAATGAATTCAGTAAACAGAATGTGGGAACTGTCTGTACTGGTCATCTTAACTTAGATAACCTTATTTGTCAGGCAAAAAAAATTATGAAGCTTTCACCAAGATGTCAAGTTGTAGCATGTGCTCTACTGGTAAAAACTGGAATACATCAGGTGTATGGACTGGCTTTGCCTCCCCTTATTTTCAGTCAGTCCCACAATATAAAATATTGCCTGCTTGTTTTGCCAGATGATACTTCTCTTCTTGCCATTGAACAGCAATTAAATTTCATTCAGAGAAATAACATCTGGGTGGATGCCCAATAGAGACTGCTTCTTCCTGGATACTCTTTCATAAAACCACATTAAAAAAGTGATGGGTCTTTTATCAAGGCTGTTCCCTACTGAGACTACAGGACAGACCTTTAGGCAACACTGGAGATGCTAAAAGAAAACAAAGACTGCACCACAGTTGCCTTTAGCAACCTAATCCTGACTCCTGATAACAAATTAACAAATTTTGAAACTACTTTTTAGGCCAAATTCTGTAAGTCTGAAGTGATTATTTATGATTTTTTTTTTTTCTGTTTCAAACCTCCAAACACCTCCATTTAACCACCACCCCCCAGTCAATTTTTCCACTCAGGTCTATTTCCAATGCAATTTTCTAGAGGTCAGTTTAGACATATATAGAATATATATCATTTTAACCTGAGCAACAATCTATAAGACATGAAACTGCTCGTGCAGCTAGTAATTTCTCTCTACAATTGACCTTTCAGTCCTCCATCTATTTCATATTTCTGTTTAATCACATAGCCAGGGTTATTCTCCCTCAGCTGCTCTCTACGTACTTTACAGTTTTTATCCATTTTTTACCATGGTTCTTTTCAAATTAAGTCCGATAAAGTTCACTTTTATAAAAATATTCTTGCATTTTTGGTCAGATTTAAAAATTACGAGATCTCACCACGTTCAGAAGTGTTAGATTCTTTGTTGTACTTTAGTTAGTTTTCAGTTAATTGGACTAGTTAGAATTTCAAGAACAACAGAGGAATTAAAGTGATTGCTGCCGAGTTGGCCATTATTTCTCCACAGAAACAATACAAGACTGATAGTTTTAGTATGAACATTTAAG
Organism: Nestor notabilis; assembly: GCF_000696875.1. NCBI lineage: Eukaryota > Metazoa > Chordata > Aves > Psittaciformes > Psittacidae > Nestor > Nestor notabilis. The sequence continues at coordinate 33,803 of NW_009932608.1, forward strand.
AATTAATTTAAAATAAAATTTGATGTATTTTTTCTTATAGTATGAGAAAACCATTTTGCACCTATTAGAAAATATTATCCTAGGTTAGATGGTAGGAAACACAATCCAAACATAGCTTAAACCCACTACAAAGCTGACTAACACTGTCTTTTTATCCTCCATCAGAAATGCTATGTTTAAAGGGTTGTGCTCAAAAACAGAAGATTGGAACTTAGAGAACTTAGAAAAACATAGGTTATAAATTTGCCAAGTATGGACTACCACTGATTAAAGTGGTAGCTTACACCAAACATGACACTGTATAATCACAGGTGCAATTACAGAATTTTTCTTAGATATAATTACACAGCTCAATTTCATCACTTGCCCTCAGTCAGGAAGTAAAATACCTTTTACGAAAATAGAGGATCAAATTTAACTTCACTGACTGTGCAAAGATGAAAGTAGTTTTTAGAGAAGTAATCAAGAAAGACGATAGCTGTTTGCATCCAGGTTTTCCTTAGTCTTCTAGCAGCATGACCATTTCTCCTGTATAATTTGTACCTTCGCATCAGAATGTATTAATGGTTGCACCCCTACTTGTTTAGAATATGTTCCTTGTGCCAATATCCTCATTTTGAAATGGGTATATTTATTATTAACTTATTTTTATCATACTCCGGCTGTCTCATAGCCAATAGACTCATATATACATATTGGAAATTAACTGATCACAATCAGTACCCTGGGTGATGTAAAAGAAATCCTCTATATGCATTCAAAGGCCAAATACAATATTTTAAGTTTAGTAATACTTTATTTAAATTAAAAAAAAATCCATGAGTTATCAGAAAGCAGTTCTGTTGCGTACTATAGGTTCTTTTTCCAGGAAAAGCCACATATTCCTTGAAACAAAACAATAAAAAAATTAACCCAGAAATCCCAATTGTTGAAAACATCTTGGAAATGCTGATAAGCAGTTATTCTCTACAGAAAATACTTATTTTTACATTAAGTGTTTATTATCGAAAGCTCAAGTATCTTTTAAAACAAGACAGAGGACAATTTGGCCAGCACTAGTGAGGATGCTTTCTTATAGGCACAAATGCAGGTTCACAGCAGTGAGAGAAAAAATGGCCTTATGTCCACAAGTAACTCAAAGGAGGAGTTCCCAGGAACTGTCAGGTGTACTTGCCCACTCTTTCTCAGTCCCCCCGTCTAGAAAACTATCCAAACTAAAGCCCACAGTGTAAACAATTCTTCATTCACTACTTTCACAGTTTACTAGGTAAGGTGTATTATTTTTACATTAACTTTCCTAGTTTTCCAATATATATTGTAAAGCAGTTTGATTAACATTTTTGAAGGGGATAATCTGAATTTGAAGAGTTATTGTTCTGGAAACCTTGAGGTTTCTTAAAGCATGTTTTGCTTCCTTTGATGCAAGGACCAGGTTGCTGTGGCAACTAAACTACAGGATGACTACAGAGCTGTGTTTGCTGACACTGCTGCAGGATTACTGTCCTCCTTGAAGGAAGAGTGCCATATATTACATTTTCTGTTATTTAAAAGAGAGTTCATTTTGACTCTGCAGTTGAGTCATCATCTTGCTTCTATTTACATCTTCTTAAAGATCTGAAAATGTCTCAGGAGCCAGCTGTCATTATAATACCCTGGCAGCAGGGCCAATTAGGTACTTGTTCCAGACTAAGTGGGACTGTAAAATTAAAGTAAATGAGGTCTTATCCTAGGAGAAAGGCTTGCTATATAGTCCCTATCTGATGAAACTGGCTGCATACTTTTATTTTTATTTTATTGTGCTTCTGCAGGTCTTAGTTTAAAGGACAAAGTGGAGTCATAGGTTGGACACTCAATAACCTTACAAACATTATAGCATAAAGGAAATCATGTAGAAATTTCAGCACCCTTAACAAATCTGCTACATGGTGGGTCACTTGATAAATCAAACATTAAACAGAGGTACACACCCACAAAAATCCCATTTAGCACTACCCACTGTATTCTTCAGGAAGGACTAGCAATTCAAGAGAGTAAAAGTGATAATGATTCATAGATTAGCATCTGCTCTTCTGAAAACTTCCAGTCATAGGCCATAAACATGAAAAAATATGCATCAGTTATTTCAGATGGGAGACATCCCAAGCTGCCTCTAGGCATGACTCAGGCTGGGCACTAGTAACCTTCAGACACTAATCATAAGCCAAAGAGACCTTGGAGAATCTTGAAGACTCACAAAATCTTCAATGCCTACTAAATCAGCAGCTTTTCAGTTACAGTGCATAAGGAAGATAAATAGGAAGAGTCTCATATAAGTTTTTGAAGAAAAGTTGGCTTGACACTGGACTGATGACCTGCACCTCCTTGTGAAGCCAACATTCAGGAGCTGCAAGTTAGGCACTTGGTACCCAGGCAGTTTGATAACTGCTATCCAGTAATGAATTCCCCAAGCAGTGCAAGTTTCAGACTAACTAGCTGTTCAGTCACATATGTGCTTGATATAGCACACAGAAATGCAAGAACTAAAGAAAGATGGAAAATACCCTCCAATATAGGATGACTGTTTAGCTTTCTTGTGCTATGTCAGGAAAGGAAATTCACTTCTCTTTCTGTTTCCAGGTTTCTCTTTAACAGCTCTCAAAGTCCTTACTTCATCGTATTACCTTCTTTCTACATACACTGCCCAGTAACATATCACATATTAATATGAAGCTTCAGGGCAAAATCCTAACCTCTCTGAAGTTAATAAGTGTTTTATCATTCAGCCTCCTAGGGCCATAATTTAATTGCTGGAAAAGGTAAGACTGGTCTATAGAATATGCAGGTGCCATCACTGTAACTAATGTACTCTCCAAGGTAAACAAAATCCTGAAAATAACTTATTATTAACACTATTAACCTAACATTCCTTTAGCTCAGGGAAGGGCTTGTCTTCATTAAGACTGCTTCCAAATATCACTTATCAAATTGGCAGATCTCATTAGTTACATTTCGCCTTTAAAATCTAATCAGTATCTGAGTCCCAAATCATTTTTATGCTCCTTCCTCATTACAAAAACTGCTATTTTCAACTTAATCAGTTTTACCTCTAAGTAATATTCCGTTAGACACAAAAAAGCTGTGCGAGTGGTGTAGTCTATTAAATAAAAAATTAAATCTAGGGCTCAGTTTCTGAGAAATAAAGTGCTCTACAGGACTCCTAAGAGAAGAGACTGAAGGGAAACATCATCCTAACAGAAATTTAGGAATTTAGGAGAGAAAACCACAGACCCAAAAAACTTTCAAGATCTTTTTGGAGGTGACGGCAGTGAGCAAAATCCCATGGTCTCATGTCAGTTTGAAGGTTAGGAGGTTGCTGAGCCAACATGAAATTCCCCTGAAAACCCAACAAAACAATTTTTGTAGGACCTTACAGAAGAGATATGTGACTGCATTACAAAGCAGATCTCTATTACTGTGTTTTGGTGTTCCTCTGATTGTATGATAAATACCAAAAGCTCACCACAATATTTCTGTTTCAAAGCAAAATGAAATTAACTTAACTTTAGTTCAGGTTTAAGTCATGGTTCAGATCAATTCACCTTGTATAAGAGAAATGGAAGCAAACCACGGAGATGATCAATGCAAAAACTGAAAATTCTCAGTGGTACCATAGAGAAAACATTCAAATTCAAGTCTGTCTGAGCTAAGGGTGACACTAGGTCCATCAAGCTCAAGGTCAAGATTTTGGATGGTAACAACAATGAGAGATGCCAAATGCTCAAGCTGCAACTTCTTAAAGAGACTGATTTTCAAAAGCACCAGGAGTTAGGTGAAAAAAATGCAGGGTTCCAGAAGTTGCTTTCAGTTCACTACCCGTAGATTGAAGCACTTTACATCAGTTCTTTTACTTCAACTATCGCTTATGTGTGCAGCTGTCTGAGCTGGACAGTCTGTAGCACAGTGTCAGGAGCACTGCATTTAATCTGAACATCAAATCTCAGGTCCTGCATTCTAATACGTTAAACAGAAAGTCATATACCCTTAAATCTAAACTAGAACTGAGGCTGAGCCCTAATGTACCATCCATCCACACTGAGTAATATATGTTCCTCAACATCACTGTACGGAAACCAATTCGAGAGGGTAAAAGAAACCAGCCCACAGTGCTGCTAGAATATAGGTGAAAATGTGGACAATATTATATTTAGATATGCAAGAGATACTGCTGCTCAGAGAAAATTTACAGCGTAAATGTTGTATGAATCAGTGTGATGGCTGCTGTCAGCTACAAATATCATCTGCATATTACACACCTACCACATGCAAAATGCTCCTGCAGTGATCTTATTAAGGAGGCTGTGCTATACATCAAAATAACGTTATACCTACAGTAGCCCCTAGGTACTAAAATATGCCCTTCCTGCTTATTTTGTACACAGTGAAAAATGACACACTTGTGGGTAAATTTGCTCATTAATTTTGACAGATAATTCAGAATACATGCTTGATACCACAACTTACATATCTGAACGCTGAGAAACATAAATGTTTTAAATGTTAGTCAAAAAGAAAGAGAGAGGCAAGAGGAACAGAGATGACAATTATTTGAGCTGAATTTTAGATGGGTAATAATTAATTTGATGGTGGTAGAAAAATCTCACAAGCTTTCTTGAGTAGTACCTTAAAATATTGGTGTCTGAAACAGAAGAAAAACTATTTGAACAATTACTTTGAGTTTCCTTCTTTGTGGGAGAACAACTTGGCTTAATTACTTTAATATCTAAAAAGCTACCTGCACATAAACATGCAGGAATTGAGGACTAATTTGTATTTGTTCGTGGCCTTGAGTATATCTGCATTCATTATGATGGGATGAAACTGAAGAGAAGGATTCCAAAAAGTTTCATCTCAAAGACACAATTAATCCCAGAGCTGCCTCATGTGGCTGAGATCAATCCTGCCTCAGTACCTTCATGCAACACGGATATTCCTCTCCATTTATACCTAAGGTCCTAAGCACAGCACAGGGCATGACTTAATTTCTGACAAGGTAGAGCATAGCTTTTGAGTATCAACATACTAGCTTTGAATATCAACCAGCTGCAACAGTAGTTTAGGCAGGCCTGCCTCTTCATTCCTTACTCAGAATAAAAACCAACCAAGTTAGAGGCTGAAAGGAGAAGGAAGAAGCCCCCATCCCACCATGGATAGGCAATACAGGTCACAGAAGAGATGACAGCAGCAACTCAGAACAAAACAAAACAAAACAAACAGATGTGTTTTAACTCGTATGTGAGAAACCAGCTGTGATTTGACCAAATCCTGTGATCAGACAGAATCAAAGCATTTCTTAGAACAGCTTTGTGTCAAGAGCTGAACCTGCCTTTCAGGAACCAAGTGGATTCCCCTCCTCCACTTTTCTTTTGCTGTATGCAAGCTATGCATAATCCTCCCTATTCCATATTTTTTTAAGCAGTACCTATTACACTGTTTGTTCAAAGGTCAGGCTAACACATATGGCATGCAATTCAGAACGCAAAGCATGAAAACATTTGTCATTAATTATTATATCCCCCAAGTACAAGGTAAACATAAATCATTACCTACAAAGAAGACTTCATTTTCTACAAAACAAAGTGGCAGTGGACAGAACTAGCAAGGAGTTGTAGCTAGAACAATAATTCGGAAGTTTATATCCACGGTTGGTACTCCAGCCAGCAAATAATGGACACTATTACTGCTACTGTTAATGTTACTGCATGCATCATTCCTGGAGCAGCAGGACAAGTGCTTTCTCCTTAAGGTGGCTTGAGTAACAGGTCTGTATTTTAACAGGGAGAACCATACGTAATGAAAGCAGATCTTTCAGGAGACAAGACACACTTTCAACTTGTTCTTGCTGCCAGAGTAGTAACTGCAGTGAAATGGAGAAAAAAAAAAAAACCAACAACCAAGTACACACCTACCATAAACAGATGGCTAATAAAAATTTGGGGAGCTCTTTCAATACAGAAATTGACTGCTCTATAAAAACACCTACATAACAAATGCTTGGACATGTTGTCTCCTTTTATAGACTACTTAAAGATGTGCCCTTTAGCTCAACAGCTGAACTGTTTGTTCCTTTATTGCTGAATAGAAACACAAGTTTCAAAATGCATGTATATTTAACCTTTATAATAGAATGTATCAAACGGACTCATGCAACACCAGCAGTAGGTATTTACCAATGTGACATATCCAAACATGATAATGACTGTTTATGTTACAGATCACAGCTCTCTGGTCTACCATCTTTATCTAAAGAATAGTCTTGATGAAATTAGGAGGTTACAATACACAGTGAAAATGCATCTTGGTCCACTGAGGTTTACTCATGCCTGCAAACATATGCTCTGTTCTGTACTTCTGTTTGAAGGCAAGAACAAATATTTCCATTTGCTCAAATATGTTGACAGGTGAATCAGTGTTTCAACATTAAAGTAGGTCAGCCCATGCTGCATTATTCAGTGTAGCAGCATGACACTTCTAAACGATGAAATATTGACTAATATAAATTTGAAGTGATACAAACGTATATCTGCTTTCTGCAGAAGAAAAGCTGCTTTAATTTGAAATTGTCCCTCCTCCATCTGTAAGAAAAATGTGAAGCATTACAAATCAATTCTCTTTTTGCCTGCCTATCCTCTTCATCGCAGTCAGTAACTGGGCAAACACATGAAATAAGGACAAGTGCATGTCTGTTCCCTGGCAGCATAAGTGACAGCAGATTTAAAGGGACACCATCAGCTTCAAACATAGTCAAGTGAAAGCAAAAAGAAGAAAAAAAAGCTATTTCAGGTGCTATGAACTTCCTGGAGTCTCCCTTGTCAATTTATGGGGGCATCACCAAACCATTTCCTGTTTCTTAGAATGTTTTCTCTCCCGTTTTTGAAAACTCATGCCCCTAAGGAAAACACAGTCTCGTTGTTCTACATTATCTGTACACAGAAATACTTGTCAGTGAGAGAAGTAAACAAGGCAAAGTCGGCACCTCTCACCTGCCTCATTTGCAACAATCCTGTGTAGCACTTCTACTAATAGGAAGCTGGATATTTTTACAAGACTTTCATCAAATAAATACTTGTCCCTGAATACAGATAAACAAAATAAAATCAAAATTGTGTTTCTACCAAGAAATTAATGATGTGATTTACACCAAAAATACCATTATATCCACTTCTTAGAATATGTTATCCTGTCTTAAGACAGGTAATACCATATACCTACTGTGGAGGTTTCATCCAAGGAAAGAAAATAATTTTTTAAGATTGCAGACACAGACCTCGAGTACTTGAAGAGCCAAATTATTTTAAATAAAAGTGAACAAATTCAATATTTAATTAAAATACAGTGCTCTAATTTTCAAAAAACAAAACAAAACCACCTCTGGTGTCCTATGTGTAATCTAAGTAATTTCTAAGTAATTATTTATGAATTAGGTCATTGAACACAATGTCGAGCATTAATGTATGGAGTAACCACCTTGAAATGCCATTTTTTGGTATTGTGGAGAATAGGCTTCATGACTTTAAGTATATTCATTCATCTTTATGTGCAAGCAATCTGGTCGTTCAGTGAAGACAACAGGTACGTTTAAAGCTAAATATACCTGAGGATATCCTTTCAGATGGAACAGCCCATAATCACAGCTGCAGTGGATGTGATGGGAAAAAAACCCCTACAATTTCTTAAAGCAGAATTAGCAGAGGAAAAGGATGTGGATTAATCCAAGAGCAGAGAAAGAAAAGTGAAATCTCTGATGATATTATGTATCATGTAACATTACCTCCCCATAAGCAGCGTGTTCCTGTGTGGTGGTTCTATTTGTCTCTGACCCTTAAGAGATATGATAGAATAGATTCAGCCCGTCTCTGACACACTTCATAAACCCCCCCAAAACATCAAATGGATCAGAACAGGCTGGAAAGAAGGAGGGCTGAGCCTTTAAATGTAAAACAATGGTCACAGAAGCCCACACTTAAAGGAAGTGATTTCTCTGTTAACAACCGGGAAAAACAGAAAAAGAAAAAAAGGAACTGACTACAATAAGGTCTTTTTCTATTTTTAGAATGTTTCAGATTAACAAGAAAAACCTCAAAAAACCTCCAAACATGTGTAAGATACAGCTTCAACACCTCTGATCTAGCTGTGTGTACACAGAAGAGCTTCACTTTGATGCTTTCTGTGGGAAAGGAAAAAAGCAAAAAGGCAGTGACCGTTCTTGGCAGCACTAAATTTTTGGCCAAATGTGTGGGCAGGAGGCTTGGTTCTGGCTACTGACACTAGTTTTCCAACTCACAGAAATTAAGGGGAAGAAGGAGTCTAGCTGAAGCAATAGTGAATAAAATCACTGATATTATTTCTCCCAGTCCTTCCCCAAATCACAGATCCTCTCTCTTCCAAATGCTCATTTACAGAATATGCCAAATAACCCAAAGCACAATATTAGAGCATGTGTGCTCCCACATGCTGTTGACAACACACTGGTAAACACAATAGCCAGCTATTCTAATGGCATGAATTTCTATGGGTCTGTCTTCTCGAACATGAACTCCTACATAAAGCTGTAGAATAAAACCTCCTAAAGTTTCAGATATACATGAAACAAGCCTGTGCATCCTGTCATTATATACGTTAACTGCCAACCAACACTAATACCAAATATTTTGCTACATTAAATCCCCAAGATAGGTTAACTAAGATCACATTTAAGGTGAGATCTGATCAGATCACATTGAGATCATTCTTTCAAACTTTCTGATCAACCCCATCTACATAGATGTAACACACGAACAGGCTCCACGCTCTTTCTGTTCCAGTGACTGTATTTACCAATGAATTGCTCTCATTAATTTTTTTTAGCAGTCTCTTGTTTCTCTCTTTGCTTTAGGTAACTTACAACATTAATTTAGAGACTCAAAATGTTGCCTATGACCACGATGTTGTCCCACAGCACTGGAGTCAAAGCATTTAAAATCTCCCTGACAACTCTCACTTCCATCCAGGTCATTCTAATTATGCTGCAAAGATAGATTTCTTCAATATTTACAAACTGACATAGACTTTCATCAGAAACCATACATGAACAGGTTCAGAAGAAGTTTTTCCAAGCAGGAGTTGGCAGTGCCTGCACTGGAAAATAATGATAACGTTTGTTTGAGGTTTTTTTGCTTAGGTTTTGCTAGCCTTCCCCCCCCTCCTTTCCTTCACTAATGGCAGAGGAACGTATGGCACAGTACAATCACCTCCTTGCTGAAAGGAAACTTATGATACAGTGACACATCAGTTACTAATTTTAATTCAGTTGGGTTTATTATGCCTTGAGAACACACACACACAAAAAGATTGTTTTTCCTATTAACATGTGATTTTCCATACAAAACTGACTAAACAGTGACACCATGGGGTGCCTTGCCTATTCATGCTAATTAATTTTCACCTAAAATTACATAGCATGTTAAGCATTCCAACTGCTACCCCTGTGTAATCAATCAGGGGGAAAAAAGTGCTTTTTTCACCTGCAACATGACTAAGAACTAAAGATTACTTAATAATTAGAGTATAATTGTGATGCCAGTCAAATAACACAGCCCATTTGCTTTTCCACAGGTGCAATGGACTCTCATGGACAAGACAATAAACAACTACCCGTAGTGAATCTAGATCCCAGGGTTTATCTAAGAACTAAGGAGACGGGAGCCAGTGCCCTGGGTTAGGTATCTGAGAACAAAGAATGCCCAGGGTAGTGCCAGATGAGCAGCTACCCTATTACAGCATCATGTGCTTCAACTGTAGCCTGCTTTAAGCAGAAGTGCTCTACCTTCTGTCAGTAATTGTTCAAATGTGTTTGTGACTGTGGCCCTTGCTGCAGCCTCTCTGTATTATCTGGCTGGCACAAAGCAGAATACTAAATTGGCTTCCAGGCCTATTTTCACTGGGTGATGGATAGCCAGACTAGCAGCTCCTGTGCTACCCTGATTTAGGAGATTCAGCTATGAAATCAGGAAACCATGCCTGGCCAGCTGCCAGTCACTGTTACAGACTGGTACCTCCCACGTTAATGTTGCTGGATACGAATGACACCACTGACCTCCTCTATTTGCAAACTGTTCTTCACGTAAGCTTTTTAATTGCCTTGTTTTTCTCTATTGTTACTGATACCAACCTCTAAATAGGAACTTTTCTTTCAAGAGTTCAGCTCACTTCTTGGAACTCTTTGATCGTATCATTACTGGTTCTGGTTAAAGAGTACAAGTGCTGCTCAAACGAAGACAAAATCCTACTGTAGAAAGTCCCACTCCCCAGGCTGAAAGCTGGTCCTGTTTTAGGCACACGTGCAGCCAACCAGCACTCTGGAGACCATCAAGCCATCAGCTCTGACATGCTCGGTTTCCTATTACCACCATTACAAATGGGATGGTTCCCTCCAGAAGGATTAAACACAAGTATATAGCGTATACACCAGGCAATGACACCTTTATAATGACTTAGTATTTGTGCTGAGGTGTCAGTGGGGCCCTGTACTGAGGAACTCCAACACTCACATTCTTACATTTTCCAGAGATATTGTATAAAAACTGCTCTACTGCTTTCTCAGCCAGTACTTCCCAAAACAGCAAAATAATGGTGAAAGCCAATTAAGCTGAGGAAGCTGAAATGGATCTAACTTCAGAGACAGCAAAGTTGGAAAATGATCATTAAAATGCTGGTGACAGACATGCAAACAGAGATACATTTGTTTTCCTGTAGATTTTCTTTTTTCTTTAAGCACAGATTATTTGCATTTATTTTCACTTTCAGGGGGAAAAAAATCATTAAGTGAGAAATGCAGTTTTAAGAGACATGAAAATGTACTTCTGGAGATAGAGAGAGAAATACAGATTAAGTTCTGTACTTTAAAACAGTTTTGATAGCCACATTTATATCCAAACCATTAATTTAAAGGTCTGTTATAATTACAGCTTTGCCTGTAAGCTTGATGATGTCTCTGATAGAATTTATGAGTCCAGAACCAAATTAATATTTATTATTTTCATTTTAGTGCTATGGATGAATCCCAGATCAAGACTTAGGGCCACATTCTACTTGGCATTGTGCAGACTAACACGACCTAAACATTCTTACTAACACACATCTAACCATGCTTAAAACAATAAGATCAGTAAGAGAGAAAGTCAAATATAAACCAAAAACAGCAAACATTTTTTGTTTAGATTGGGTTTTTTTGGGGTTTTGTTTTGTTCGGTTTTGGGGTTTTTTGGGGGGAGGATGGTGTTTGGTTTTGTTTTGTTTGGTTTTTTTAGTATAGCAAACTGTTCCTCTCACTGTTCCTGGCCAGTATTTTGTCCATGTCAATGGAATTTCAGTTCTCGTTTGCGTAGGTGATCAAAATGAGGTAGTTTTGCACAGACTCAACATCCTTCAGAGACACTTCAAGTAAGTCTTATCCAGTTGTGCCTTTAACAAGCTGGACAACTTTCTCCAAGCAATTTCAATTCAGTCAATACTTAAAGTGTGCTCCACACGTCTGACCTTGCCCTGCTGAAGTAACTGGGAAGTCTGGTACTGAATTCACTGCACCTCAGACTGCATAGGCTGCTCTAGAGGTCAGGTAACTTAAAGCTAAACCTTGGATCACTAAAATCAAATAAACTTGGGAAACTATCAGGTCCAGTTGAGCATTTCAAATCTGTACTCTACCTCTCATGATAAGAAAAATTATCCATGCTCTGACTACACACCAAGAAGTACGAATGCCAGCTTTGTTTGCAACCAGGCCATTTCAACTGCAGCAGCCAAAACGTCAGAACAGTAAAATACATTCATAAATGCCATCAATGAACACACCCAACATTGAAAGAAACCACAACACTGCAGTACCTTCCAGATTTCCATGGATTAAAATATACTCCCTTGTAGCTAGTCGCTTTGACAATCTCAACCTTTGAGAACCGAATATGAGATATCTCAGATCAGCTCCTTGAAACCAGACACATTCAGGAGGTCCCAAGCTGCGTATCCCCAGAACGGGAGGTACTTGAGATAACTTTTTAAACTGTACATCATTTAGATGAGGAACAGAAAGAGAAATTACTATTGCAGAAAGTTGTGTTAACTCTTATAAATGAGGTTCATTCAAGTGGGATGACAAAAACATTATTTACCCTAAGGAAATCAATTTAGCACACTAGTCTTGTTCTGTCCAGAAGAACCCACTTGTTTTGGGTGAAAAATGCCGTGGGTTATTATTTGTTTTCTAAAACAATCCTTAACTGTGTTATTCTGAAATCTGTGTCTCTTCATATTTCTCAGGGTGACACAGTACTGTGAGAGACATCATGTCTGACTACATCAGTCAGACTGCATTAAGCTGTGTCAGTAATGACTGCCAATGTGACTGATGTAACTGGGTGTGACACACCATCACGCTGTTTCCTCGTCTGTGAAATGTAAGATGGATTTGGGGGCAAGGCGAAGGGGAAAAAGAAAAATCACAAAAAAATCATACCAGAAGAAAATGAATTTAAAGAAACCTGTTCCTGTGCTCCCTTTCAAAATCAGAATTGATTGAAAATCTTTTACGTTAGGGGCTAAAATAACAGTAGTGAAGTATAAGATATCTTTACAGTCGGCTGTGCATGTATCCACGTTGTACCGAGCACATGTCTTTAAAGAAAGGGTATGGAAACTGCAGGCTGGAGCCCTAAGAGTTTCGCACGTCAGGTAGTACTTTTATTCAAAAACCTATGTGGCCACCCCTTTGACACTTCTAGAAGAATGTTCTCTTCTTTTATAATTGTGTATATGTGACCAAAGCAGGTAAACCGGAGCAGTCTGACACCTGAACACTTCTGGAAAACTGTAAACATTTGGTGGACCTTAAAGGCTTCTGGTTGTTGTTTTATGATGAAGTGTTTTAACATTATTAGCATGCCAGTCACTGACAAATTTCGCAGAACTCTTCCTGTGGCCATCTGATTCTTTTGGCACTGGCTCAGGATTGTCAAAGGCATTTACGTCCCTTGGTGACTGACAGGGGATTAGGATCTGAGCGTGCCCAGGCTGCAGAGCAGAGGCCAGGAAAGGCTGCAGTAACAGACCTGCTAAAAGCCTCAACCTTTCAGTACTCATGTAGGTTCACAGACAAGATTTAAGCTATCTTCAGCAATGCCAATATTACAGAAGCCAGCATATTACTCACCATGGATGCATCCTCCCTAACCCTCGAAAAACTAGACAGTCATGAGAATCCAAAACAATTCAAGGCCTGGAAAGCAGCTAGACCAGTAATACTTTCATATGGCACACAGCAAAAAAAATCAGCCTTTTTCAAAGCAGATAGCTTTCTAAAATCCCACATGAAACTGAGGCGCAAACATTACTATCCTTTGAGTAGTAACAAGCATGGAAGGGCTGTTTAGCCTTTCAATTTCCTACTATATCTTATCTTTTTCCTAGCCAGTGGGAGAATTCTCACAGCCAAATCCTCAGAAAAGCTAGCTGTGATTGAGCTGCCACACTATTTCCAATATAAAGCACTCAACTTGAATTGTCAGAGACCAACAAGATGAATCAGTGGCTCTTCATCATCCATCTTTACCTCTCTGCTGAAATTATATATGAGATATGTTAAAAGTCTTTTGCAGCACCATACTATAAGCTGGAGTTACTAAACATTTTGTATAGGCTGACACCCACCATAAGAATTAACTAGTGCCATACCTTTGTCTTAAAAGAAATCACACCTGAACAAATGGCTATGCTAAGTACAACCTTATAGTAGTGAGGGTTCAGAGGAACCTGCTGCCTTTGGGTAGGCAGCAGCTGACGTAAGAATCGTAAGTATTACATATTATTATGTGTTGATTATACATAGATTTAGCTTTGCCTTCTACCTTTTGGGGTTTTTTCTTTTAAGTGAGAAAACCTAGCAAGGCACCTCTGGGGTTTCTGGGTTTGATACTGCCCAGTGCATGACAAGCAGAGCGCAGCACTGGCAGGTAAATTAACTCCTATTAATTAAATCAATTACAAGCAGCAGGGAATACACCCTCT
>NW_009932608.1:47909-104293 GCF_000696875.1 Nestor notabilis
TCATTCTGGGGAAATGCAATCTTTTTCTTTTTGTTTTTTTCCAGTTGCCTCAACAATTCAGAACATTGTGACCTCCTAGAACAATACAGTGGCCGTAGAGTGAGGTAGAGGAAATATGCCTTGCAGGGGCTGGAGGAAGACAAAGTCACACATGCAGCAAGCACACACACACACACACACACACAGAGAAATGCATGACATGTTCAAAGCAAACATATTGATCCCTTGTAACTGATCCTACAGCGTGCTCTCTGCTCAGTCTTAGTTTTACGTGATTGCCCAACTGCAGGGGTACATACCCTGACTGTAAACTCATAAGCTCATATGGCAGTGTGGTTTGCAGGGATGGGGAAATGCTCTTTTGAATTAAACAGATCTTCGCTCTACTTAGAGCAAAACAGCTGCCAAGATTTTTGCCCAGATACAAATGACTGTGTGCAGGTCATGCATGCAGCCAGTTTGTGGTTTAGTAGGAACTTAACCATACAAAAGCAACAGATAAATAACCCTTTTCAGTTAGCTTGTTGCAGAAATAGACTGAAATATGTTTTTATATATGCACAAAAATGAATCCTTTGAAAAATATATTTATATTAAAGCATTCACTTCTTAAGAGCTTTTTCTGCATTTACACACACAGAAGCATCTATTGCAGACCACACACACAGCACTATTTAAGTACCTTGACCACTCAGCATTCGCCCCAAAGACCAGTATATGACAAGAAGAAAAATAATTGGCTTGGTAATGTTTAGAGTCACACAGGTATATTTGAAGGTCCATCCCTGTCCTCAAACTCCATTTCTAAATGCAACCAAGTGTTCTGATAAAAATCAGCTCTCAATGTGAAAAAGGAAGTGAATGCCTTTTTGCTTCATTTCAGCTTTATCTCCAAAGGTCATCTCTCCCCACAGCACATTTTGCTTACAACAAAAAAGAGACTGTATTTTCCATGATGTTGCCTTCGTAAATTGCATGAGCCTAATTTGTGTGTCCATTCTGCACGAAAAGTTTTCTGAAGCCTAGAGCTCTGTACAACAGAGAATGTATAAATTAATTGTCTTCAAAAGGAAATTATGCAAATATTGAAACTGGGAACTCTGTAGGCAAACTTTAGCATTAAAGAGCTGAACAGAAGGCAGAGCATAAAGCTACAGGTGGAAATGTAACTCACTACAAATGATTTTGTATCTCATGCAGAATCATTGCATTTGCCTCTTCCAGCTTGCACTCTGTTGAATAGAAACGGAATTACAAAATATTGCTTGCTGGATTTGTGGCAAGGAAGAAATCAGTGAAATTTCTAACTTGATAGGATCAAACTTTAATTCTAATTTCTAATTTTACAACAGCCATAGAGAAACAGAGTTTTTACATCTGTTTGAACATCTACTTCCAGTGACACATATGAAACACCATTTCTAGGACATAGCAATTCTTGCTGCTATCAAGAGCTTCTTCCTGTTCAGAACTGTCACAAGGTTATACAGAAGTGTCATGTAATACATTAGACAGTGATACGGTCATGAAGTCAAGAATTTATTTGCTCTATCTTCATATCCAGAATCACTCAGGAATCATCCTATGTTAGCCATGTTTTCAAAATATTTCTCAGGAATTTAAAAAGAAACAGTAAAGCTGCAAAGGAGTGAAGAAAATTAATTTCCTTCAGACAAATGCAACAGAGTCATGTTCTTTTCTAGGGCCATGAGCAAACTGACAGTTTACTTTGGTATCCATTTTCAATCACCAGTGAAAGTTTGAAACAAGTTACTGAGTAATGGAACACCTTTTTCTAGGGAAACTAATCTGTAATCAAGTCATCATGTATCTTCAAGGTAAGCCAGGGTGAAGCTGAGTAAATAAATAGAGTTCTTTAGTCTTGTTCACCCTGTGGCACCCCATTCCTTCACCCAAAGGCATCTCACTTGGTTTCACACAGAGTTTGCTGTATCGATACATATACATGCTCCCAAACATAAACCTACACCAATTCTTGGAGCAACAGAAGGAAGACACAAGACTGTGATTCACAGTCTTCTTTCTGGTGATGTGTTAGCTGAGCCAGCCATGTTTGTTCCAGGTACTCTCCCTTTCCAAACACTGAATTAGATTTGAAACACTTCCAACAGCAGTTAAGTCAGATATGCTGATGAGACATTTCCATGAGCTTCCCTAATTTGCTATGGACCTAGAGTGCTCTTGACCACATGCCCCTCTACTCTGCTCTTGTGAGACGTCACTTGGAGTATTGTCTCCAGTTCTGGTGTCCTCAACATAAAAGGGACATGGAGCTGTTGGAGCACGTCCAGAGGAGGGCCACGAGGATGATAAGGGGGCTGGAGCACCTCTCGTATGAAGACAGGCTGAGAAAGTTGGGGCTGTTCAGCCTGGAGAAGAGAAGCTGCGTGGAGACCTTATAGCAGCCTTCCAATATCTGAAGGGGGCCTATAAGTACGTTGGGGAGGGACTCTTCGTTAGAGACTGTAGTGGTAGGACAAGGGATAATGGGCTTAAACTTAAACAGGGGAAGTTTAGATTAGACATAAGGAAGTTCTTCACAGTGAGGGTGTTGGGGCACTGGAATGGGTTGCTCAAGAAAGTTGTGAATGCTCCAACCCAGGCAGTGTTCAAGGCCAGGTTGGACAGAGCCTTGGGCAACATGGTTTAGTACGAGGTGTCCCTGCTCATGGCAGGGAGGTCGGAACTAGATGACCTATGATTCTATGCAGAGCATAGAAGCTATCAACCTTGCCTAGAGCATATGATGATCTAAAGAGAGCTTTAAACATGTTAAACAGCAGACCAGAACTTACTCCCTAAAAAGACAGATACTCAAACACAAATTCCTTGCGACTAATGTATATCCTCTATAATGAAATTGTGAGAAGCTAACCAGCCCAATGACACCTTGATGTCCAACTACAAGCAATGAACTCCAACACAGCTGAGATGTCTGCCTGGAAGCTAACTTCTAACCCAGATGACAGCAACAGAAAAAATATGTTCAGGAGTTGGCATCTGGGTCTTGCAGCTGTCAGAGCACAAAGTGGCCACAGGTGCTTCTTCCAACCATGAAATCCACTGGGGAGGGAAAAGGCAAATGAGAGTATAAATGCTACCAGCAAAACAGGGAGTGTAGCAGACAAAAACCCTTCAGCTGCCAACACAGCAACATAGATGTCTTCTGACTGTATTTGCATTATGAAATGGCAATCAAATTGGTAATCTGAATCTGTTGAGCCTGTGCCTTTAATGCAGCATGTCAGCACCTGCCAAAGAGTCTTAAAAATAAGAGCATATATATATAAATACATAAATGTATAAATATAAATTTATAAATATAAATATATAACTAAATACAGCCAGAGCATTAACTGACCGAGCAGCAGTTCACTTCTTTCCCCAGTGATTGCTCAGTGATGTGGAGATGTACCCGTTTCTATCCATTTTTCCTGTTGCTCTGTTTAGGTCTCCTCTTTTCATCCCTGTGGTTAGCTGTCATTTCGCATTATATGAGCCATCCATGCAGGATGTTACTTCTCTGAGTGTCACCCTCACAACTGTGCTCTTGTCCTCTACGGTGCTATGTAAACAGCTACATGAAAACTAGTAATAATAGAGGTGACTCTGAAGTGGCCAAGGAACTTGCATCAACTTTCTGTAGTTACAGAACTAAGGACAATGGATCATTGGCAGCATTCATAACAGAAGAAAGGTCACTCCCAGTGAACCCAAGTAAAGTCATTCCCTCCCTTTTCTTTTCCTCCCTCCAAAATATACTGGGGCATAAGGTGAAAAGTTTCAGAAGCGGAATACTGGGAAAGTTGTTAAAATGGTGCAGTTCTACAACACACAGAAGTAAACCTGACAGACTTCTATTGCAGCCAAATGAAGATGGAGGTCTCAGCTACCCTCCCATAAGCTTCTTACTGCAGGAATGGAATCCACTATTTTCTCATCTCTGTGCATATTTTAATTCCTCCCTTTTAAAAACGGAAATTAAGAGAGCAGTAAAAGAAAATATTCCTCATTAAAAACACCTTAATGACAACAGATAGCATTACCTCCATTTCATGGAATTTCAATTTAAAAAAAATTCTTTGCTTTTTCTACAATATACTAAATATGGACTTTTTTTTAATTTTATCAAATACAAATGTTTTGATAGCCAGCTTCTCCCCCCTTTCCATTTGTTCTCTGAAATTATAAATACATCTGTAATAATCAAGTATATACATAATACCAAGAGACTTGATTCCTTAATCCACAAAATGCTTAAAAATTGGCTAAATCCCTTCCTATTTCCTGTTCAGCTTAAAAACAAAAAGACACATCTGCCCCAAACAAAACAGCTGGGCCTAAATTCTTCCACAGGGTCTTTTGAAAATGGAAGAAATCAATTGATGTGTAACCACAATGGTTAGATCATAGATAGTCCTTTAGATATATGAAACAGGTCATGGTTTAAGTCCTCTAGTTTGTAACTAAGGCATGTTCAAACTATTAGGGTTGACAATAGATTCATGTGAGCCCCTACAAGTGTAAAAGTAAAATATGGATTAATCTCATGCAGAATTTTCTATAGCTACATAAAAGAGACGAGACTAATTCCCTTAACAGCCTTTACATTACAATTGGTCTCCATATCCATTTATTCCAAAGCCTTTCCATTTAGTAATCCCACTTCGCGACTTCAAGTCTGGGAGCATGAGTACCTAGATGATTTACTTAAACTGACAATCTGATGCTGATGTTTAGCAGTTATTATCCAGTTACTAGTTAGATGATTTACCACCAGGGTGATGCCTCCTTAAGGTGATGGCAGAGTCCACACAGCTGTAGCTGCCAATAACACAGCGGCTCTATTACCAACCCAAAGATCCATGGCTGTGAATTTCACCAGGCATCGACAAGGTCTGTAGCAACTAATGATTAAAAATATTTTCATGGAATTGCTAGTACTAGTATTTCAGAAGGTACCAATATCTGTGGCATGTAGGAGGTTTACAAACAGTACGTTTAAATACCAGTGGAATTTACACATTCAACTCATTTAGGCATTTTGTTATCTAACCTGTCGCTAATTTGCAGCTAACAGTGATTAAACACCTCAATAATAAATTGACTTTATCAATTTGCATCACGCAACTCAGTTTCACTTTAGGGACACATTATTTTCATGGTGCTGTGTTACATTTATTATTATGTGGGCTTCTGAACGTACGATGAACTGAGACTTGCAACATTAAAGAAAACTGCTTACAGCTTTCAAAATAGAAGGAAAAAAAAATAAAGAAGAAAAAAAGAAAAAAAAATAACAACCCACCACCAACAAAACAAAACACAAAACCCAGGTATTGTTGTTGGCTTCATTAATGCCCATCTTGGGATAACAGCCTGACTCATTAAAGCCACAAAAAAGTCTATTACCACTTTCATGTCTTCATTCTTCGCCTCCCTGCCCAACCTGAAGTTCCCATTACAGACTACAGCATAAGTTTTTCCAGACCTGATGCCTGACAATGAAATGGAGATTATTAAAGAATTGTATCTGATCATCATCCCAACTGTTATTACAAGTTAGATATAACCTACAACTTACAAAGCCTCCTATTTTCAATGACTATGAACAATGGGCTAAACAGGATACATTATCAACTCGTATAACCAACCTTTCCAAAGCTATCATATATTCTCCCTTGTCCAGCATCTTTTCAGTGAGATAAAGAGACTGAACAACACAGGCATGAGGCTCTGCAAAAGTCAGATGGGCCATTTAGAAAAACAGGGAATGCTGGAAAATGTCAAAAAAGAGGGCTGCTCTAGGCAGGACATGACTCCTAAATATAATGATTTCAAAACATTTACTACCCTTACTCATGACCACCTGAAAATGTAAATGGTAAAATACAAAGGTCCCTTTATAACCTGTTAGATTCCATCTTAGGGTAATGAATACTTTATTCCAAAACAAACCACATAGATTTAGCAACATAAAACCGCAAACATTAGGGGCTTTTCTTCCCATCCCAATGCCACGTAGTTGCCTTGAACTGAACAAGCATCTCAGGTTCACTGTGATGGGACCTCAAGCTGGCAAGTGTCTTGAAATGGGGCTGTCCAGTCTTTCCTGAGAGCACAACTACCAAACTATTTCCAAAGGAAATTCTGCAACCCCATCTTTTGCTCTTTCACAATGGGGAGGACACTGTTGCCTGTCACTGTTAGAGATGCCCTAGGGCAACTGAGGCACCTGCATGGGATCAGATATAAATGTTATTCTAGGAGTTAGTAGCCATACCCAGGAATGCAGGGTTAGGAAAACAAATATCAAACCACCATTATCTAAATAAATGCCCTGAGAAAGTAGGGCTTCTTGCAGAAAATTCGTAATTCATATGACTGAGTTTTAATTGTATTTTAGAGATTATGTTCATGAATAATAACTAACCTAATGGGGATTTCTTGTAATAAGTGTTTTTAAATGTGGTGATTTTCTAGAAAATGTACCTTCTGTTTCATAAAGCTAACTAGCTTGGATACAGCTCTATTAATTCATTAATATGTAAGTAAGGCTTCAGCAAAACATTACCATGTTAATTAAGTATTAGGTACTTCAGAATGCCAAGTCCCTTCAACGGAAGAGTGTTCCTCAAATTCCAAAAAAACAAAATAGCTTTGTTGTATCACTGTAACATCCACATGGGAAGCCGTTCACACAGTAAATATGAATTATGTCTCAGGAACGAAGGAATGCTGCCAGCAAGAAGTCAGAACACACTAGTTTATAGGGATAAGAACCAAAAGTAATAAAATTTGACCCAAATAATAAAAGTAGGAACTAAAATAAAGCTTGTTTGGAAACCTGATATTGCTGATCAGATAGGATTAATGCTTTTCCTCTTCAGTGTCTGGATTAAACAAATGCAAAACTCAATCAAACAGATCTCAGTCAAGCTAAGATTTGACACTAGAACAGCACTTAAGCAGCCACCTGTCCTACCTAAAACATATTGAAGGGCTTCATGGAAGCAAAATTTTCTATTCTAGCAAGGAAGAAAATGGTACAACGTTAACGTTGTGATTTACAGGGTACCCGACTGCTGGTGTATGGCCACATGTGATGCAGCACATTTCAAGATCTGTTAAAAATATTACGCAGATTATGAATGTACAATAAAGATGATTGTTTTCATTTGGGTAACCTTTGGCAAAATCTAATCTAGTTAAGTGACACAGATAGGTTTTTTGCTCACTCATGTGTAAGTAATTATTCTTCCATGTAGCCATTTATTTTAATGGATGCTGTACAAGCCCGCTGCTCCTGAAGTTTATCCCTCCTAAAAACTTGCAGTTGCATTTCCTGACAGAAAATTACCTTAAGTAACAAAGTTTAATTTCTTTTATGACCTGCACTCAATTAAAACACCTTCCAGTGAAACTACCAGCAACCGCATTATTTTTCCATTTATTTTTATTTGATTAAATACCGATAATGGTCAGATACTGAATTTACTCAAGTTGGATGGGAGCTTTGTTACTTGAATTCAGAAGATCAAGACAACATCTTGAATGCTATTTGAATCTTAATGATAAAATCTGTGTTCACTTAACAGGCCGTTTACTGCTGTGCTCAGCATTTTTAGGAATCTGAAAATGTGCCCAGTGTGTTGAAGCTGCAGAGGAGCCTCTTCTCACATCAGGCTTGGGTAGCTGTTTTAGATTTTGTGTATGCCTGCTGTATTTGCTGAAGATAAACAGCTCTCTAGTCAGACTTTGTCTTTATGAGCCATGACTAAACACTATGCTCAGTTTCAATTTACCAGATGAAGGCCCTAAAAATGCATTTTTCAAATTAGTTTTTTCCTTGTTAGCATTTCCATTTGTATTCTGGTGGAGCAAAATTCATCAGCTAAAGGACTTCCAAACTAGGATGGAGGGGAAAAAAGATGAACTGTAGGCAAAAGCATGTGGTAGCTACCACATAGTGTCTGAGAGAGCATTCAGGTGTTCTCTGTGTTCAAAGACCTACTGGGATGTAGTGAGACTTCAGCAGAGCACAGTATGGTTAGATTGCAAAAGCTATTCCATTCCACTGACAGAAACCAAGACCAGTGAAATTCTCAAAATGAAGAATTTTATGAAGACCAAAGCCTGCCATAATGTTTGCTAGGTTACAAATTAGCCACTAGTTTCCAGACTGCAAATCAAGAACACTTCACTAGGTGAAATCCAGTTGTAACAGGGTTGGTCCAATTGCTCTTCATGCCCATTGGTTTCATTACAAAACTTGAGATAACCAAAGCTGCATCCACAATTGCTTTTTTTTTGCTCATTTGCTTGGCATCCACTACAAATGACACAATATTTAGTTTGGAACAACCCAAATCTGTGACATTTCAGTTTTTCCTCACACAAGACATTTGATATGAAATGTTCCACTTGATCAAATGTAAAATATAAAGGCAGCTTTGAATGTAATCATCTGGATGAAGGGAACTGTCATACACACTAGTATAGAACTATACTATTTCTGGTGATTTCTCTTCTCTAAACATCAGCTAAACATTTAACACTGATAGCAAGTATCTTATTTGCTATAGAGAGAGAATGTTTCCAAGTAACTCTTGGCTTCAAGAGTAGCCTTGAAAGAGCTTGTAAACCCAGACTACCTGCATCCACTTCATGCACGGGAGATTATGAGGAAACCTATAGGTATTCACTACCCCCACAGCCACTGCAGGCATCACAGTTGAGACTTGGGCTGTGGAAGGATTTTGAAGTTACTGAAGGCAAAAAAAGCTCTATTTTGTATTTACTTTTTCCAACTAAAGCCTTAATCAATATCTCAAATTCACCATTTCAATGAACCCACAATACACTGTGAGCATACTGACACTCAAAGCCCAGGCTCATTTAAATAGTTGCTAACTTCATGCATGCCAAAACTGCTTCACATGCAACACAAAAGGTGGGAGAAAGGCAGCGACTTGTGAGGTGAGTCTAGGAAACAAAGCTGCATAGGAGAACTAGTGAAAAAAAAATAATCTTTCCAGTCATGGGAAGTTCTTATCAGTTTTTTTTGGCCAAATCCAGAAGCATTACACGTGTGTCTTTCCCTTATGATCTCTCCCAAACCCCACACTCCTTCCCCTCTCAAGGTCTCTGCTGCCATTGTTCTCCTATTTCCTGTCTTTGCTCCCAAGGGTCTGTCCTTTATTACCTCTTGATCCTTACTCAATCTCTTATTTCTTACCTGCTATCATCTCTACAAAAGTCTTCCCTTCACCAGATGAGCTTTCCAATACATAGTTCTATAAACTGTGTTTCTCCAGCACCTCCTTGGGGAAAACCTGTCTACATCTTAAACTAAACACAGAGAAACAGGAAATTTTATCTAACCTGCAATGGGGATTATTATAATACTTTGCATGCCTTTTATTTCTAATAAGTTCCACCAAAGGAAACCCAGAGAAGATAAATTAAGTAAGATTTTCCTACAAACTAGAGCCTGAAAATGCAAGAAATACTCTTGCCCCAATCAACCAGGCCAGGGGTTTTGCTCACTCACAGTTTCCCATGCTCCCCCACCAGTTTCCCTTTAGCATTCACCACAGGCACAAAGGACAGAGCGTGCTGGACTCTCTGAAGGACCAGAGCCAAACTCCATTGTAAGTGACTAGAGTTTTGCCACAAAGAAAACACTTGTATGAAGATCTGAAATCCCCAGGACATAGACAATTAACACATAAAATTAGCACAGGCATTTGTACATCTTCTGAAATAGCATTTGTTTCTTTTTATACTGAATTTCAAGGACAGACTTAACATTTGACTGTTTACCCATCGAGGATTCTCTTAGTATAGTATCTGCTATGCACAAATTTGTTTACCATGAGGAGCTCATTTATTTCAGAGCAGAATTGTTGATATCTTCCAAAACCAAACAGAATTTCTGACTTGATAAAGAGATTATGTATCTATTGGATTTATGAGGCTATAGGAAATATTAAACCCATGAGAACTTAACTTCCAGTGGTTCATAAGTGTTATTTCCAGCTGCTAAGTTAATGTCTTATGGTATCATCATGCAACTTTTTCAATCCCATTGGAAAATTTCATCTATTCTCACTTCTTGAATAAATAGCCTGAAACAATGTATTCCCAAACTGTTCTGCCTGAAAATCTTACGACACCCTGTTGAGAATGATAGTTAGATTATTATTTCTTGCAAATACAAATATTTGCTTCTCAAAACATGCAAGGATACTATATTACTGAGCAGTTATTTCTTATTCATCTTTCAGCTATCTCATTAAATGCTGAAGAAGTTGTTTTCAAAAAAGGCAACTGAAAATGAAGTATTACCGGCCATTTTACTGTTAAGCTTAAACTTTATGAAGAGCACAAGGCTGATTAGTTGGTCTTTACCTAGAATGTGACTGACAGATCTTCAGTATTTGCATCATGACCTAGTGAGTGAATGCAATGAGGATTTCCACACACGAGGTACTGTTACAACAGTGCCACTGGTCATGTTGCCGACTCTTTATCTTACTGCACCAGGAAATGTACCATTTTGAAAGATGCACATAATTAAAAAGAACAGAATAAATACATAAATTAATTGAAAACCAACTAAAACTCTGACTCAGTTTGGAGAGAGATCTTCAAGATTTTCTTTCTTTGTACTGCTGACAGCAGTTCTGTCCCCCAGAACAGATGCTCACAGATTAGTGGAGTGGCAAGATTCCTTAAAAACGGGTCATTCTTTCTTAACACTTTTTCATCTTAAAAAGAGATCCAGAAATTCCTCAGTAAAGATAATTAAGAAAGGTATTGTAAGACTGAGACAGAAATAACTTGATGAAGCCCATTAGTCTGTAGTTTACAAAGAATCACTCTGGAGGATCTTAGTAATTTCTACGCCTTAAAATAAATAATGAAATAAACAGAAACACCAGTCAACAAATATGGACAAACCCCAATGGGGTCTATCCCAGAGATGGTAACTGTTGCAACAGTTTATTGTGGAATAGAAACCACAACCCCTGTCCCTTAATTACAATGCTCAGTCCTGCTATGCCTGAAGTAAAGGGGATTTAGGGCACTGTTTTCAATAAAAACACCTCTTGTTCACTTATAGTTAATCTAAATAATACTAAGAACAAGCATGGGATTCTTCTTGCAGTAACTGATAAAATACAGATACAGATCATTTCAGATACATTCCGTGTGTTTGGTTTTGTGTTGGATTTTTTTGTTGTTGTTCTGGGGTGGGGTTTTGTGTTGGATTTTTTTGTTGTTGTTCTGGGGTGGGGTTTTTGATTTGGTTTGGGTTTTTTCTGTGGTTTTGTTTTGTTTTTAAAAACTATTATTCAAGACGTGGGTGGTTTTTTGGTTTTGATTTCTTTGGGGGTTTGAGGGTTTTTTGGGTGAATTTTGTTTGGTGGTTTAGTTGGTTTTCATTCCTTAGAACAATGTGTCATTATTTATAATCTGCAAATGTCATTCCAAAAAAATGATCTAGTCATTATTTTTCAGTTACATCACGAAAAGCCTCCATTGCACATGACTTTCAGGAATACAGTAATTTCCTTCTCCGAAGCTAACAAGGTTACATGCCACTGTTACTTCAGGATGATATAAATCATAATAGTCCTCATTTTTTTCAAATTATTTCATATTTGAAAGTTTCCTTGTAATTCCTCCCGGCCACAGAAAAAAACTACTTCTAGGAAGCAGACTTCCTATGCCATTTTTTTCATCTAGGTCCATATGCCCGATTCCATTTTAAAGATATGTAACTATATTTCTAAATCAACCTTGTGTTTTAGCTAATTGATTGTATTCTGCATGCAAGCAGCACTTTATGAACTGTTTATATTTTAAATCTGTTTCTCCTCTATGTTTTAAAAGAAAGCATAAAATTTCTTTACTGTTACAGCCCTGAGGGGATCCTGACATTTGCTTTGTAATCTGTCTGTATGTTCAGTAAACATACGCATCATCTTTAAGCCTTTTACGTCATTTCAGCATTGTGCAAAGATAGTGTATTTTAAGTAGCAGACACATATTTTACCACCTTTGGTATTGATTTATACTGTTTGATTTATACTGTTATTTTCTACTTTAAAAGAGTTTGAGGTTATAAACTTGGTGCCAAAATATGCTGGTGCAAACAAACGATCAACTGAAAGAATCAAGTTTAAAGTGCTCACTGATTTGATGGAGAAGCGATAGAGATCAAGAGAAATTGGGGGGAAAAAATGAAGTCTGCACTAGGCTGCAAAAAAAAAGATACTATAAGTCCATGGGGTCGGGGGGAACAGAACAGGTGAACGTGAGAAGCTTAAGAAGGAACAAAACAGAACAGAAATTCATATAAATTGGTTTGCTAAAGGTCATGTCAATGAGAAGCAGTCTGGCACAAGGCCCACACTTAATAGGTTAACAGAAATCTCCGCAGCCAACTTCCTTCAGAATAAACAGGTGTCACCCTAAACTTAATTCATTCTCTTCTGACCATAAAACTGAAAAATATAAAAATACCTGAAAAAAATATGCCAGGAAGCAGAGGACTGAGCACAAACTCCATAAAACCTTTCGGGAAGGTGCACCAGTGCAGTAACCAGTAACCAGTCCAGTTACAACCATGCACCTGACTACTGCCCTCCTGGTTTTTACACAAAATACATTGCTTATCAGTAGAAAATATTGGGATTGAATATTGCATTTACATTTAATGCAGAAATACATGGCTAACACAAAGCATGCAGAGGAATAGTTATGAATACACTGATCTACTGAAGAGATAGAAAGGAGAACAATACGGCATTCATTGATCCCTATTTGGCAACATGGGGTCAGAGACTCAAAGATTTTGTTTTAAGAACCAATTCCAGTATTTGTGCTTTTAATTTTTTGGCATTAAAATTGCATAAGAATTTTAATGTTGACTTACTGCACATTTACAATAGCCACGCTGATCCAATCGACCATGATGACTCTGAAAGGCTTTTAACAAACTAGATGGACTATAAACTAGCCTTGACAAAGGAGCCTTTAGAGACTTTCCAGTGAAGTAATGTATGATTTGATGGCGTTTGCTGTTAATTCTTTACGACTGTCTGAAATTCCATCAGGTGTTTATTTTTGCTAAACATTGTTGAACTTCAGAGTTAGTAAAAAGCTGTGTGAACAGGGTAAGGTGTGGCCTTCTGCAGTCAGTTTGAAACTTGTCGCAGTTGCTTTACCTTATATCACCTCAGTTTCAGATGAATTTCTAGCTGTATATCTTTAGGATATACAATAACAAAGCAGAAAACAATAAAAGGTTCTATTTGCACTCTTCAATAACTCTGCATGATATCTTTTGGTTTCAGTGTTTGCCTCTATCCATAAGCAACCAATTTATCAGATGCTTCTGATTTACTTGAGTGTATTCATATCTCATCTTTCTTCACAACTAAGAACTTAATTGCAAAAAATTTTAACTACTCAAAATTCACAGTAAAAGAGTTCATTGTAACTGGAGATTCAGCTCTCATGGTATTATTTCTCCTCCCAAGTTGGATTAATACAACTCTTGAATTCAATGTACAAATACCTATTTTTAACAGAGGCAATTTAAATTTTAATATTTCCTTAAAATTCGCTACAGTTTATTTTTCTCCAACTTTTATATTTGCTTTCCACACACATGGTCTTACATAGAGGAAACAGTCTTTTTTTTCTTAGCTTACAATGTAAACACTACATACAGATTAAAACTCATTTCTGTAATTTTCATTTTGATATAAAGATTTCCTTAAAAAATGTCATAAAACACATATGATATGTTTCAGATTTTATTATTAATTAGTCTAGGCAATCCTCAAGGAAACTAAAAGGGAGGACTGATAAAAGGCAAATGTGTTTTAAAACATCCTTAATACTTAATACCAATCACCTAACAAGAAGGCTGACACATTAATCAAGACAGCTCCAAACCGCTCTGTGTAAATGCATAATCTAATAAGGAAGGGACAGTTTCACCACTTCATTCAAGGTGTAGAGCGTTCATCGTAATTTGTGACATGATCCTTGAATTTCCCAGTCCACTTCAGTCAGCCCATGTCACCTTCATCAGCCTGGAAGTTAAAACTGTTCACACGAACCCTGCCCATGGCAAACTACTGTCAGAGAACTGGTTTCACCAAGATAATTCATACCACACTGATAAATGCAAAATCCTCTCTCAGAAAATCTTTTCTTTGGCAAGATAAATAATAGGGCAGAAACAATGAGCACCATATATGTAATATGCTAGGACTATAAGAATATAGGGTAACAGACAAGCCAGTGTACTTCAGCTTTCAGAAAAAAATAATGCCCTAGTTTTCTCTAACCTTGGTGAAAAGGATACCTCTCCCCCAAATCAGAACCATTCTCTTTGTCCATATACTTTTTTTCTTTTGAAAAATGTATTTTTCATTAAGTATCCCACAGCATAAGAAATGTACTAACAACATTACAAGTGGAAAATTTGTTTGTAAGTGGGATTGGGAAAGGCAACTCAAAGACAAGTGGAAAGGTGAAGAGTTGAAATATCTGCTGGAGTCTTGTTTGTTTAGATGAGCAGCTGATTACCACTTGCCCACATCAATTGCAATCAACAGTATTTATATTTATCCTTGGCATTTCCTTCTGAGCTATCAATCAAAACTTTTCTTTCTGGTTTTAATGTTAATATCTTATTCTAATCCCCCATATCTGTGCACTTAGTCCCTAATTCAACAACACTTAAACACGTATTATTAAAAGGAAGAAACAGTGAAATAAGCTGATCCTTTCCTTTAGGGCTTAACTGAATTGAAGCTTTGTTATGGTCAAAATTCCTCCAAACATTTGAAAATTTACTTCTCCATTAAGTACTGATATTGAGACTATTATTCTGTATAAAGCAGTATATTAACATACAAATGCCCAATTTTTTCATCACCTTAAAATAATATTTTAACTCAAAGTTCAAGCTGTAAGCCATCAGCTCTTCAGGTCAGGTTAAAAATGGTCTATGGTCTATCTTCATGACCATCCTTTAAAAGTGAAAAAAGAAATACAGATTATTATGTTCTATTTACTATAAGGATTTAAAATACACACTCAACACTTGATTCATTTCTGCTTCTGGAAGATCTCTGGGTTTTGATTGGCTGTTCTTTTCACATTCCACTAACCTATTTCTGCAAGTATTCACAACTGCTGTCCAAACACATGTCCATACCAGAACTCACTGTACTCAAAGACGGCCAAAACTATGAGGGTATTTCCCAAGCATAAGACACCCCATTTTTTGGGAGAGCTGCAGTAGTAGCTGAAATAAAAAAAAAAGAACTGATGCAGCAGACAAAATCTTTTTAAACATTTAGAACTGTGGGGCCTGTTCTTGCACCACCAAGCCTCTATGTTGAGAATGCTCTACATGAAGATGACAACTAAGTGAACATTCTCTCTCTATTTAAAAAAGTTAGATTTCCATTCCTCATATTAGGCTATTAAGAACGCCTGAGCATAAATTATCTTGGTCTTTGACTTACTCACAGATGTTCATTGAGAATGTTATACTCAAAACTCAAGCTGTTCATTGTACATAAGGCACATGGCATGCTTCTGCACCATACGTACTACAGAAAACTCACTATGGCAGGGTTTTTGTATAAAAACTCATTATAAATTCACTCTTTCTACCTTTAAATCACTATATTTATGGAAAATATGGAGCTTTAGTGAATATTGACTCTAAATTATATAAAGGCATCCACACGATGTGGACTCTTTTACTTATTTACTTCACATCTCTGGGTAGGCAGATATACCACCTTCTTTGACCAGTTCTTCCAAGTGAGTTGGAACATGCAAAGAAATTTCCTTCTGGTATTGTAAGAATTTTCCTAGAGCTCCTCCTTTGTATGATATTCTGCTCCTGATAATGCACTGAATTATTATTTTAAATACAATTATACAGAACTTGCAAACTGGTAGAACCTTATAATTTATTTTTGAAAACTTAAAAGCTAGGCAAAGACTTTGCATTTAAATTGATTTTTTGAAAAGTTTCCCAAATAGGCCTGTTTTGATGACCATACTTAGTGATATCTAGGAGGATACTATAAAGCATGGGTAGCTGAGAATGGAATGACAGTCATTTACATACAAATGAGCGCATTACTATTGAATTTTTTACCAGCTGTTGATTCAAAATTTGAAAGATGTTTTATGAATCTACATAAAATATTAAGTGATGGCCATTCTATTATGTGTCCCTTATTAATTCTTTGTACTAGTTTTCATCTGCATTTTAGTAACTGTCATACCATATGTTGATTTTCATCCAAACCATCACATGCCCAAATTTTAATCTATGTTAGGAAGTATTTCCAGCTGTAAAGTACATTGCATTGCCTAGTCATGGGAAGTTTAAGCTTTGACATGATAAGCTAACAAAATATACACTTATATTTCAATGGAACCAATATGATACACTTCCTTTCAAGGAAATATGTATTGTACCCTTCACTTAAAGCAACATCAAATTTATGGGCAATCTGTGCAGAAACTTCCTTGAACAAACATTCACTTCCAAAGGATTAACATACATCTTTTCAGAAGCCAGCTCTTAATCAATATTCTGGTTGTCTTGCTTTGAAGCAGCAGGAACACTTATTCTTCATCTACTGTATAACAGGTAATATGCTAGACCTCCTTCAATAATCTCACCTGGATAACTCCAGGGAAGATTTAAATTTATACACAGAGAAATCTTTATCTAAGCATTAGGAATGACTTATTTACAGAATGACTTTGACTAGATTCATCTTATAGTTCATGCACTCCTTTACATGTTAATAGCACGAGCACACCCAAGGGACATGCCTTGGCTTCAGAGAAAACCTACTAAGCAGTATCTGCCAGAAGGATATTGCATGCTTTCAGTTGTGTTGACAACACTTCCTTCTGCAGATGGACAATAGTTATGAAAGCAGTTTACTGGTCATTTCTTATGAAAAACTTAAAAATTATCCATAAAGAAAGTGAGATTCTATCCTAATGCAGCAGCACAAATTCTGAAACATGTGCAAGGAGCAACCATATTGTTGAAAACTATCCCTAAATATGTAGGGTCCTCCCAGGCAGAGATGGTCCAACTGAACTAGGACTATGATGCCTCAGTGAAAAGATGACACTGAACGTAACAGGAGGTAAAAGGACAAATGCCTATCCCTGCTCCCAAATTAATGCCCTTAATGAGAAGCACCCAGTGGTAACCAGTAGCTCTTCATGTCACAGAGCTTCTTACATCCCAGAGGTATTAAGATTTTGTTGCTCTACCATCTCGGAAAGCCCAACTCCTCCTCTTGCCATACTTAGATCTAGACCTCATCTCGCTCATTGCTGGGGATCCTGGGGAAAGGCACTGTCACTTTCAACCTCGACAAAAGACAGAGTACAGCCTCTCACCACTGTGGGGCGCGATTTGCTCAAGCAGCAATGAGGCACACTCAGAATCAAAAGATGGACAATGCAGGACAACAGAAAACAAAAAAGGGTTAGAGCCTGACAAACGCCGACTAAAAAAATAGCCCAGTTTAAGGGCCTAGCTACAAAATTTCAGAGCAATTTCAAAAGGTGGTTCAGGCACTGACAACATTCTTGCACAGCAGATTTTGGTTCTCATAAAGCTTCAGCAGTGCATCAGCCTATTCAGCGATCATTCGGCTACAAACTTCCCCATCACTGAGCGTGAATTAATAATTTCTTAAAGGGTGGATTTTAGTTTAAACGTTGCAGCATGTTACTGTTAACATTATAGCCTCTGAAACTGCAGATTGCACACTATTGTTCATGAGTTTCCTTCCTGCAGAGTTTTTGGAGGAAACAAGCATTCATGAACAAAGCTTTGCTAATTAGCTTGGAGCCTGCCTGTCTGAAGCGGCCATCAGTAATGAAAAATGAGAAGCAATCAGTGAGAGACTTCAAAACACGAGAAATTGGCAAGAAGAGCACAGCAAACCAAAACGTAATTGTATTCTAAATATTACATCAGCTCTGAAATTAAAAATATATAAATATAGGAAAATTCTTTAACAGATCTTAAAAGCATAATTGCCAGGTACATAAAACTGATTAATACATTCAGGAATGTTGCCCCTGATGAATAAGACAGCTAAGAATTGGATTAGGCTTTGAGAGATGACACTATTTCACCGTATCCTACACTTTAGTAATGTCTTTACTCATTCCATGTAAATAGGCTGTGTCAAACCAGGCACACAAAATGCTAACAGAAAACATTGCTTTAAATTTTGACATTCTAAGGAGAGAGAAATTAAAATCTCAGATTTGGATTCTGAAGAGTCACACACAAATATTATTTTTCTAGTATTTATTTGAAGCTTAACTGAGTTTTTGAATCTGGCAAAATTTGACTGTGACTAATTGTCTGTGAGACTGCTGATAAATTTCTCAAAGTTACCAAGACCTATTACATTAACTTCTCTATGGAGATGGAAAATCCCTATTGTTAGTATGATAGAACCTAAAATCTATAAAATATAAATGATTTGGGGATGGACAGAAAGGGAAGTATTTAATATAATCCATACACCTACTTAACTCAGAAAATGGCTAATAATGTAGAAATTACAATGACAAAAGGGATCCCTTCCACCCCCCCCCAAAAAAAAATTCTATGGAAGTAAGGAAATTTAGAACAAATTGTGTACTATGAAGTTTATGCACCACATACATTTTTATATTTAGAACTGTCTGGCTTCTGTCATCTTTTATGTCAGAGTCATTGTGCCAGTTCTCCTGAAGAACTGTATTATTACCACAAAACAACAGTCCCCAGGCTCCAGAAACTTCTTTCAGAAATAACACAATATAATATTTATGAACACACATACACACAAATACAGATGTGTATCATGTAGAAGCACCTCAGATAATGGGTCATTAAGCTGGATGGAAGTGACAGAAACCAGAGAGAAATAAAGTAAATTCTCTAATCCTGTATTATTTACTTCAGGTAATTGTAAAATAGTACAGATCATTTTTGTAACTGAAAAAAAATCCATAAAAATTGGATGTTGAAACCTTTACTGAGTTCTGTGGATTACTTTTGCGAATCATAATCATCATTAGTAATTTTTAAGATAAGACCAGTAAGAAATAGTGTAAATTCATCTGTATAAGCTACTTTTTCCTGTTTAAACAGTCAATCCTAATAATCAGACATCCATGTAACCCAACATACAGCATTCTATTCCAGTTTTCAAAATCTGAATTCCACCAGAAATTAAGCTTTCCTGTTCAAAAATAAATATGTATAACAACAAACCCTGCCTACTGACAATTACATGTTCAATTGAAAGGCATAAAAAGCTTTTAAAATACTTTTCTAGATTGTAAGGAATTGTAGTTTTACAGAAACCTATCCATGTAGGGATCTAGGAACAGCTATTATTAAATAACTATGCAGTCTAATCTATGCACTATTTGCCTTTATAAAATACTTTACAAGCCAAAATACATATTTTCCACACACAAAACAACTACTCTGCAATCATAAGTGAATGAAAATACAGCATAAACACCAAAATTCTCTATTGGCCAACTTCATTTGTATTTACAGATGTGCATACAAATGCATTGAACCAGGAGGGAGTTAAAACTACAGACAGTTTGTAAGGGCCTGATTAATTCCCCACACTACATGCACTACTCATCCCAGTTAAGACATTATCCTAGCGGATACACATGTAACAGCCCAAAACACATATTCACATCTTTTACCATACAGTGCTAAAAAGCCCTAACGTGGTTCTCTAAAAGAAAGCTGAGCTTCTCTTGCCTACAAAAATTGTTATGAATTAGCAAAAGAAGAGAAAATCAGCTCAAAGAGTTTATTTACAGACTAAGAAGGTACATCATAATGCCCTGGTAAGGAAACTGCTTGCAAGGTTTAAGGCAAACTCTAACCTCAATTTGACTGATTTCAACCAGAATGCATCACAGAATGAAATGGTTGATTTTTTCCAAGAGTAAATTGCAGGGAATACATGTTAGTGTGTATTCAGTTTGTAGGGCAACAGAATCTGCCTCTAACTGAGCTGAACTTCTGGACATAGCAACCATTTTATCATGAGATGATCTCAGTAATAAAAATTAAATCTTTAAAATGCTAAGAAGATAAATCTACATTTTCCAGAGTACATACAGGCACTTTGGTGAATTTATGCAGTTCTTTCTATAGCCAGATTATTCAACAGACTATTTCAGAGTGATCCATGCCAGAGACAACAGACCACAGCTCTATTTCATTACAGAAGCTCTGGAATTCCTAAAGGGTCTTTATTCCAGTTGTTAAAGCAGAAACTTTTATTGCTGTCCCACAGAGCCCCAAATAATCTTGAATATTTCATCAAGATACTAGGACATAACTTGTAGTTTTTATGAAAAATTATATTGCTCATACTGGTATCAGTAGAACACTTTCAAATTATTCTTTTTTTCCAAATGAGAAAGAAGATTTATTTTTATTTATCACTGGAAGAACTTATACAATTGTAAAGAATACATGTGGGAAATAATGATGGAAAACGTTTGCTGAGAGTAACATTTTACTAATTGCTTCAATCCACAGGAAGTGGAAAAATATCCAGAAGTTCTTGGCTTCAGTCCCCTTCTAACAGCAACTTTCTGATAATTAGCTATGAAGTAGCCCGTTATACATCATGCTTGCATGATTCTCTCACATTCTGGCTGCAATAAATGGTTCCTTTTCCTTCCTCTCATTTCCCTTTAGAGAGAGAGAGGCTTCCCACTGTAGGTAGGTGTAACTAGTTGACACACTTTTTGTATATTTGTGCACTGAATTGTACCAGGTGAAAGGGCCCATTTGTCCAGCACAAGTCGGGAGGTATTACTTCAACTTGTGCATCAAGTTCTAACATCTCATCACCTTTGGCTGTGTTCAGAATAAAGATCACACAGTTTCTTTCCAAATATCTGACCAACCCCCTTTTTTTCCACGGAACTGAGGTTCTTTTTCATTTATTCCATTCATGTGTAGGTTGTGTGCTTTATCACAGAATCACAAAATGATTGCGGTTGAAAGAGACCTTTGGAGGTCATCTGGTCCAAAATCCCTGCTCAAGCAAAGCCACCTGGAGATGACTGCCCAGAACCAAGTCCATGCAGCTTCTGAACATCTCCAGGGCAAGAGATTCACAACCCCCTCAGGTGAGCTGTTCCAGCAGGCTCTCCCAGTCACAGATAGCACAAAACACTTTCCACAGCAGTCAAAGGGGATTGCGAAGAGATGATCACTGTGAAAGTGTTAAAGATAGATATGAAAGCAAAACTATCTTTTCTTTGGCCCTCTGGCACTGTATAGGAAAAATACAACACAAAGACACAAATGGCAAGTCTTTATCTTTGACATGGAACCTTGCTCCACACTTAGATCTTGAGTAGATGTGCCTGCCAGTAAAATCTTCTCCAGGTAGTTATTGAACTGGAAAGGCCTTGCAACTAAGCTTGGAGATTGTTCTAGTGATAGACAAAACCCCATATGTACAACTGCATTATGCCAATAACGCATGTAAACTCCATGAAGGAATTCCTTGACATGTTTTTCTTGAAGTACTTTGGGAGCTTTTCATACAAATGCTTACTCTGGTTCAATATTATCGCAGTAAGAGCACTAATCATTTTACAGGCATCTGCTTAGTGCATAAGATAAACTTTTGAAGGTATTTTCTATTTTTACTTGATTTATTTTTATTCCACAGTGTTGTACGGAAGAGGGAAAAAAAACACCTGATTTCCTTGACTTAAACTGAAATAGGGTAGATTTAGATTAGATATTAGGCAGAAATTCTTCACCATGAAAGTAGTAAGTCCCTGGCACAGGGTGCCCAGAGAAGCTGTGGCTGCCCCATCACTGACAGCGTTCAAGGCCAGGTGGGACGGGGCTTGGAGCAACCTGGTCTAGTGGAAGGTGTCCCTGCCTGTGGCAGGGGGTTGGAACTAGATGAGTTTTACGGTCCCTTTAAACCCAAACCATTCTATGATTTTGTGAATACAGTTGATAAAGAGAGTCTGCCATTGCGTCTGGGGACTCCAAAAGGATTTAACATACAAAATAAAGAATTGTTCAACGTGAAATTAAGGAAAGCCAAAAATAGTTTTGTTTAACATTGTTTGTGTTAAGGCTCTTCAGGAGGGCCGATCACATACTAATGCTTTGCCTTTTCACTGGAAAATCCATTTTGAGTCTTGAGGGAAGCAGGCAACTGATACAGTGTGTGCATAGAATTCGTTTCCAATAACACTGCTGAAATGTAAACTAAACTTTGTGCTTAAATTCTATGAAGGCCTAAGATCTTTGATAAGGATGCATATG
This sequence comes from Nestor notabilis, assembly GCF_000696875.1. Classification (NCBI taxonomy): domain Eukaryota; kingdom Metazoa; phylum Chordata; class Aves; order Psittaciformes; family Psittacidae; genus Nestor; species Nestor notabilis. Next base: position 70,363 of record NW_009932608.1, read on the forward strand.
GATATATAGTTCTAAAGTTCACTTGAAGGCTAACACCCTTGGTTTGCTTAAGAGGCAATAAACCTAAGAGATCATTTCATAGAACATATTTTGAATCTAGTGAAGGGTCATCAAGAAGGCAAAATCTTAAAAATTAAAGGGTTGGAAGGGAATACACATTTTCATCCCCTCTTAACTATCATCATGAACTAGTAAAGGGCCTTGGAACTGAAGACAGCAAATAATCCTCTTCATAGCTTTGTTCTCCTAGGGCCTGTTCTTGTGGAAAGAAGCTAGCTGCCCTTTCTGGCTGGCAGCATATTTCTGTTCCAATTTTCTTCATGCATTACTTCCAAAGTCTGCCTGGAAGTAAAAGGAGTTCTCAAATACAGGACTCTCAACACTGATCTCCTGGACTCCTCTTCATGTGTTACAACACTAATTTATCCAAAATCATTTTTACTATATCCACCTGTGCTAGTACAAATGCCCAATTATTTAATACAGTAACATAGTACTTCCACAGGCAACAGAGTCTTTCTTAGATTTAAATGCACTGTAAAAGTACTAAGCAAGTATAGAGGAGAGATTGTACTTCATACAAATGTTAGATATCACTGTAAAGAAGATGTAGTCTAAATATCAGTAAAGAGGAATGAACCAATTAAAACACTGCTTTCCAGAACTAAGTAGTGAAAAACATTTTCTTTTAAACTGAGTATCTGACTTCAAAAAATTATGGTTTTAAAGTGCAGCTTTCAAGATTGATTAAAGATGATGCACATTTAAAATGTTAGCTATAGCTTCATATATTTAAAAAATAAACTATAGATGTTCGCTGCTGTTCAGGGCTTGAACTGTTCCATTCAGATTTTTTTTAAATTGTTCATTTTTAATTTGAGCTTGTCTAATTTGCCAAAACATTAACAACTCTCTCAAGTCCAGAGAGAAGAGATTTCATTTTAGTATTTGTAGCACTTTATTTCCCAGCCATAATCAGTCTCAGCCTTTTTTCTGCTTTGCATTTGATTTAAGAAAGTACAAATAACTAATGAAGAAAAGGTCACATCTGATAAGGACTGGAAACACACCGGAGTTTTATTCTGAGAAGTGACAAAGCAGAAAACATTTACCTCCTTGCTCCTCAAAGCAAATTCCTAAGCAGACTCTGGAGAATCACGGCACGGAAGACAGCTGTAGGATCAAGCAAGTTGTCTTACTTTTTCTCTGATGATTCTTTTCCCCGACTTGCATCCCTTACATGTCTACAACACACAACTCCATGTCATTCAATCAACTTGTGTTAGGAGAAAAACATTGTTCACAGAACACAAACTGATTGCATTTGTATAAAATGAGACCGTTACTTTCAGGTTTCTCTCAGTTTTCAGTATTAGGTTCATGCTCAAGTTTCTTTCATTTTCCATCATTTAGTTCAGTTAATGAAAATGTTTTCTTTCTCTATTTGCAGAAATTACATCCCAGAGAAAGTTAAATAACAGTTAAAATTAGAGTTGCTAATTCATTCACGCATAAGAACCCTAACATATCCTCCGAGGAATTTCAATTCCAATTTTAAGAAATCATGATAGGAATTCAACATTGTAAGATAAAATCCCATGGAGAATCCTCCACCCTTGTTTGTATACAAGGTTATAATTACATTAGGCACCCGTGATTTGGCAACTTGTGTTTCACTTGGGATGGGAAGAACATGCACATCCAGTATTTTACTCTAGTTTCCTCTATATTGATCAGGTATAGCAAAAATACTTGACCGGAATGATTGAAATAGAAAGGCTCTAATTAAGGAGGCTGTATTTTCAGGGATTGCAAAAAGAATGCCTTCAAACTGTGAAAACCAAATTGCACTCAATATACTTCCCAGATGATTTAGAAAAGCCAAAGGAAAAGCAAGAGAACAACTAACAGCAAGACAGGTGTTGAATATTCTTGTACCCTGTCAGGACCTGGGGGATGTGGAGAACACACATGCAGCTGAATGGAACAGTTCAGTTTATTTAAAACTTCTTGTTCCACTTAAGGTGGTTTGTTTCCCTCAGCTAAGACCCTACTATTGAGATGAAGAGGCTGTTCCTCTTAAAATGTCTTCAAATAATCTGAAATTCACAGCATTTCCTTGATATTTGATCTACTGTATAAGAGTTGGATTTTAATAACAGAGGTATCCTGAGATAGTGTAACTATCTTTTACTAAATAAAATACATTTTAGGACAGGGTTCTACTTGGGACATAAGATGTCAAGCTTAACAAACCCCAGCATAGCTCTTAATAGGCTTAAAAGGGGTTTAGTGAAAAACCTTTGCCTGATCAAGTTCAAGCAATAAAAATTCCATTTATAGATGAACATTTAACAAGTCACTGAATAAGAAACTAGATGTTGTAAATATGGGCAAACACTAGTGCAATCAACTAGGCAAGTTCTCTGCAGCAGGACAGTGGGTTTCTCTCTGCTGTTCCCAAAGAGCATTAATCTGGACAGATTTCTATCTCCTTTGTATGAGAAAGTAGCTCTCAGATTCACACTTGCAAATCCCTGAGGAGATACGTTTTGAGGAAAATTTTCCTGAAAGAAACATGCCTTTCATTCAGATATACACAATACTATTTGCAGCCAAAAATGCAAGACTTGTTAGGCACTAATGGCTTTAAAATGTTAATAGCTCCATGAAATGAGAAGGGAGAACTGGATATAAGAAAAGGGACCCATATTTTCCAGCTGCATGACCGAGACATCCAGTATAGAGTATATCAGTCTTTTCTCATGCTCTTAAAGGTTACTGTAAACATGAGGTAATAAAATTGCTAAGTTATTGGAACACTAAGTCCCACTATAGTGATTTCTCTCACCCACCCTTTTAGCAGCTCCAAACACTTTATAACAATGCATGTGATGATATGAGAAGAAAAAAAATGACTCTCATAGTATCTTTCACCTTCAAAGAACATCTTCACAGTAAACTTGGAAGTTTCTGTAGAAAAATACTTTTTTTTTTTTTTTTTTTTCCCAAAAAATCCAGGAGAATTCAGTAACAGCATCTTCAACATGGAGTTAGAGTTGCCAGGGAAGATCTTCATCCCTTCTAAAACATTGCATTTACTCAAATTCAAGTCCAGTTTAGTGAGAATATTTCTTAATTCTGGCTTAGGTTTCCGCTATCAAGTGTCCCCAACACAGAGTCACACATCTGCTTTTGAAACATGCTGATTAAAATACCACATCATCATCCTACTCCACAAACATAATTTAGCATATGCCAAATTTTACAAGGCCGTTATCATTTTCTAAAACCCTTCACATTGAAACACATGGTACTATCTCACTCTTCACTTTTAGTCACCCAAAATTAAATCTCAGAGCTACACTTGCAGCAATGTAACTACTGACAACTATCACGGAACCATCCTTGCTGCTGACGTGATCCACCAAGTGCAGATCTGCTGTTGGCCCTGATGGAGCCATATACACCACCTCCTTTCGAGCAGGTAGAAGCAAGAAAATAGGACTTAGTCCAGCAGTTAATACATACATCACAACAACTCTGCCAACTTACTTCAGGTAATGCTTCAGTATTGGTACTATACAGTTATCTGCAAATACTCAATACTTTTTAGTGGTGCTGGCTGGTTCTGATACAGGAGAATCAATATTTTTGTTTCTTGATATTTCAAATTTCACTTATATTGGTTTTCTTAGACAAGATATACATCCATGCAAACTTAATTCTGTTAAAATGCTCGTTGTTGAATTTTAAGTAATTCAAAACTATTGATGTTTTGTGAAATTAAAACAGTATTATCAACTAAATGAAACTGACTTTTTATACACATAACAGTACTGCCAAATTCTTTATTCAAAGCATCATCTCTCTTGAATAATATAGATCTTACGCTTAGGCTAGCCTAAGTCAAAACCACAATAAGATTTTCATACAAAGTAAGAATATAAGACTCATATAAATAAGAAAGAACAATACTTGCTCTCCTTACGCTTCTCTGAAAGCTACACCAACCAAGTTTACTCCCCAAGCTAAATTTAACACAGCTGGGATTGCTAAATTACCATTTCTTAGGTTTGACACATCTCTCAGAGAAAGTTAGTTGTCTAATGCATTTCAGCAATGAGTTTGCTTCCCCACCCAGAAGAGAGAGTTAATTTTAAAGCTCTGCAGCTTTCTAAGTTTCTTTTCCTCAGTAGGAAATGCATATTGAGGTCATCTAATACAGGTTTTTACCTCTGTTTTCTTAAACAAAAGTCAATCGAAGTACATTTAAGAACGGACTTTAGGATTTTGTACTCTTTAATATGCATTACAGGCTGCTGGATAATCTGGTTGTGAATGCTGACAAAATACATGTGCCTATTTCTGGTTTAATAAAGTGTGTGTGTATATACATATATATGTATGAAAATATAGAGTTCAGAGAAAAAGCAGAAGCCGCCCCAAGCAGGTAGCACCTTATCTCACACTCAAAATACATCATCATTATAGATAAAATAAACATTTACTTATTATAGAAAAGATTAAATTATAGAAAACAGAAGCAAAATAAACCCAAATCTCAAGAATTTATTTAAAGTACACCTACATTCTAAGTCCTTATTGCCGCTAGTGAGGTCACTTGTGACCGAGATTTGGCTCAGTGAAGCACTAGATCATAGCAAGAGACAATCTTGGGAACAGAAGCGCCCAAACCATGGCAAGAAGATATCATTAGAAATGGGAAAACAATAAACTGAACAAACAAAGCCAGCAGCTGGAGGAAGATTTAACAAGGTCAACAAAATGCTTAGAAAAAAAACCCCTAAAATATCATGAAACACAAATTGCCGAGTACTTGAACACAGAACAAAAACACTCCAGAACTGGAATATAGTTTTCAAAATCCCAGCTCTGAAGAGATTAACTACAGAACTGAAGTGAAAAATAGTATCTTGAAGCACCTAAAGTATCATTCTGTGCAATCCAGCCATATTGGCCCATCACATACTTAAAAGAAATAGAGGTGAGAGAGAATTACATGTAATTCAGCACCGCAATGCAGTTTCACCTGTAAACCTCTGATTTTTCTAAATGGTGTAATGATATTTATTTTTTTAAGAAGGGAAATTCTCAACACTTCTGTTTCAGGGATTTGTAGAAAGGGCTGTTGTAGTTTCATAGTATGTCTCAGAACAGCCATTTTGGATGATTTATTCCCACTCTTTTCTAGCGAAATATTACTTAATCAAAAAAAAAGTTCTTCGTTCTTTGCATGTAGCTCTTTACCCTCTCTGTTGTTCTCAAAAGTGCCCTTCCTGTAGCTGAGGTGCTGCCACTTCTCATCATTTCTGAAGTTAAACTTAGTCAGGACAATTGGCAAACTGATCTAATAACAGCTGCCAGACCTCACTGACTCTATTGTGTACCGCAAGGTATCCGCAGTTTGCTTCCCAGTAACCCTAATTCTGGAAACATGGCGCAAAATCCCAACCTTATCCTGCATATACATAAATCAGATCTGGTTTATATGTTAAAAAATACATTATTTTTCACTTTATTTCTGTCTTGCATGTGATCTATAATCGTTTTATGCCTTTTTAGGAGACATATTCACCGAAGCAAAACACTTATGTGCGTCAAAACTACATGTGTGACTGCAACATCTGTAATGTCACTAATGGTATAATAAAGCTAATAATAATGGTATAATAAGCTAATAATAGCTTATTATAACTATCTTGGCCACCTATTGAGATACATAGCTACAGCTACACAAACCCACATGAACCGTGGCCCACAGCAACATCCTCTGCAAGGCAGACTGAAGATAAAGTTAAAACAACCTGAAGGCACACTATAATTTTACAAATATTAGCATGAATGCCACAAGCAAAGAAGTCTGTATTCCTTCTACATTTGTATCTAATCACGGACTGACTTGTGTAATGAATTGCAATAGGCCTTGCAACATTAGTTATTCCTTTCACAAGAGGTCAGAGAAGTACCGAAAGCATAGAACTCTTCAAAGTTTGTGCCTTGCTGAACACTGACCAGTGTCACCTCCTTGGTTCAGGTTTTGCGGATGAGCTGTTGGCTGTTACGCTGCCAGCTCTGATCAAAGCCTTGGCACAGCCAGAGCATCGACAATGCTTGATATGATTTGTTTTAAATGCCATGTGGTTTCTTTTAAAAATATTTTTAATAAGAGAAATTTCACACTGCTTATTTCCCTGACTGCCCAGAAACAGATTTAAAACAAAGACAAAAAATCATCCCAAGTTGCCAAAGAAACCAAAGGCAACACTGGAGACCAGCACTGTTTTCAATGAAGAGTAAATAATTCTCTTAAAAACCCCTTATTTTGCCTTTTCTCTGGATTTCTATGCAAACCTACAGTCAAACCCATGAATCAGACTCCCCAAAACCTTTGTCGAATTATTCAGATGCTTATATTCAAAGGAAAACAAATTTTATACAATTAAATATATATGCTATCCATATTAATTTAATTATTTTTCTATTGATCATTTTTATTGCTGGATTTTACACTTTACCTGATTAATTATTGGATACTATAATGAAATTCCACTGCTTTATTGCATTATTTAGTAAACAAAGTAGCAAACTAAAAAGTACAGCAATAAAATTAAGGTGATTTAGCAATAAGGCTGAATTTTAATTAAGTTACGGGATGATGGTTTAGAAGATGCGAAAGCAAGACAGTTTACTCAACAATGACAGAAAAGGCAGTTCCTTCCTCCAAGACAGAAATTTGATAAGCAGTCTAGTAATTTCTTTATCTGAAGTAAAAAGAGGAGTGAGAAAGGGAAAGAAAAATCAGATAGTATCTTTCCTTAGCAGAATGAATATGGATTACTGCATATTATAAGGCAGTTCTCGGAAGAAAATGGAAGTTAATGTTCCAGCAGATTCCCTTGCCACCAGCATTTCTTCAAGCCTTTATTCCCCAAGAAAGCCATTCACAAAACCCACCAGTGATGATTAAAAAAAACCCCCGAAACCCAAAATACGTAACCCCCATATGGTCTGAAAATATTAATGCAAGCATAACATTTATACAGCTCTTTTACAAGACAGCTTTCCTGGATTTCCCATGATTTGGGAAAACTACATTACCAGAGTGCTTTGAGTTGTGATGGTTTTTTCTGAGATCATGTACTCCGCGTGACTCTGCCTCCATCTCAATGGGCTGTTTCTTCACTTTTGCATTAGAACTTAATGCTTCCAACTAGAGAATTGGGTCATTCTCTGGACACAAGTTTACTTTCTGAAACTCATGAGGAAGTCAGTAGGTGTTCCCTGGACAGCCCTTACTGTATTCTACCTAATTAATAAACTAATTTCTTCTCTTTAATTAAGACCTCAGGAATTTGATTTCCCTGCAACATATGTTGGTGGTTGGGGTTCTTTTTGGAGTGCCTGAGCAAGCTGGAGAACAGGCCAAGCAGATAACTAGGCTCCTTCAGTGTAAGCAGAAGTACAGCCAAATGCCAAAAGAGTAGCCCATGACAGGTAAGGCACATGTATACTCTGTACGGAGCTCAGTGTCACTGTGCAAGCAACGTCTAAGAGTCTATAACATACTGTTGTTACTCCTGGTTAAATATATATCTAGTATTCAGCTGGCATACACTCAAAACATTGACGTTTTGACAGGTATGAACTAAGGTCTAATAAAAAACAAAAAAATCAACATCAGGGTGTCAACCAACATCAGGGTGTCAACCAACATCAGGGTGTCAACCAACATCAGGGTGTCTCTATTCTAAAAAGCATTCCCCACTGGTATGGCAAACTCTATGAAAACCCAACAACGTTAGATAGCTTTAGAAAACAAAAAAATACTACTTTTCTCTCTCCAGCCCTCTCTATTACTCAGATACTTCAGGTTTTTTCAGCTCTGGAATAAATCCCCTGATTTTCTGAACCTAATTTATCTTCATTCTAGATAACAGGAGTATGAGATTATTTTGGTTATTAGTATCGTCCCTTAACTTTCTGAACATAGGAGTAAAAATTAATGGGTGATGTTTCAGAAAGACCATACTCTCCTGACTGCACCAAAATAACCCAATTAAATAGGAAGACCAAAAACCTTTTCTTGCTAATGCAATGGCATTGTGTAGCTTTTATTTGCTTATGGAAGGAACACAAAGGGAAGTAGAAATATAGCACAATCCATGGTCTAGGAGAAAAATAGATACTCTTCTTCCCTAAATAGCATGCACCACTTGCAACAGGGTGTGCAGAGAGTGAATGTAATTTTTAGATACTGACTTTTTTTCCTTGGGACTAGGCTTCAGGTTTGTTAACTTATATAATTCATTAATCTATCTGTGAGATGAAGGACAGCAAGGTAGCAGCACTGTGAGCCAATATAACACAAACTGAAATGACAAAGTGACAGTGATGACCAGGATGACAAATGACAACGTTCATATTAATAAGCGCTAGATGACACTCAATCACTGTCCAGTCCTGGCTATGGTGAAAGACAATACAATATTTAGGCACAGCAGAAGCAGAGAGATGACATGTTTTTAACATCTTCCACAAGAAGTCAGCAGGGAAAGGACAAGGTTACGTACATCTGCAAAGAGCTCTAGTTGGAGTTCAGCAATAAAGAAATTACTCAGAAAATCTATACGCAGTATTTTTAATTGAGCTAGTTAGCAGCATTTTCTTTTTCTGAATCCATAAATTAGAAGTTCTCCCTTCAGATATAAAAAGGGAGGAAAAAGAAATCGGTTCTTACCCCGAAAGAGGGGCATGAGAAATCTCTAGGATTTTGGCATCGCTCCTTCGATAGACTTTTTGGAGATTTGATCCATATATTTCATGGACCAAATTGCTCAGCTGATCACACTCTGGCTGCAGACTGTGGGTTTCACAACAGCAACATCCAACTCCTCTTCTGTTCCTCACTTCTTTCCCCTGTCCGTGGTCCTTCCTCCAGGGAGCTACAGCATTTATTTCAGCCCTTATGCCAACAACAGCATAGCAAAATCCTGTCCCTTCTCCAAAGTGGGTGGCCTTTTCCACTCTGCCAGCTAAGAATAGTCCCCACACAATCCCTTGAACCATACCCTGGTATAATGCTGTCTTGTAAAATGCTCCTTGATGCAGGCAAAATCTGGGAACAAACTAACATTGAAAAGCACTTGCCAGCATCTAGCACCGTTTACTTTCACAGCACAGACAAAGCCCGGCTGTCCCAAGCTTGGGAAGTCTTCATGTGCTTTATACCAAAATATCACAACTGTGGCAGCAATACAACTCTATGTCCATATGAAACACATTCATGTCATGCTGACATACCGATCTGCCAGGCACAAGCTGGATTTTTATAATCAGGGAGAGAACCACAACATTTCCAATGAAAGGCATCATATAGATGTAAAACTACATGAAAACTCAATTAACAATATATACATAGTTAAGTAACATTACGGATTTGAAATCTGCCAGAAACATCAATAAAATCAAACACTCTAGTCAAAGTTTCCACTGACATTACACATACACACATTCTTCCCCAGTTAGCCTTAGTTTTTCAGTAATTATAAGCCTTTGCTATATTCTGTTATTGTATAGAATTTCATCAAGCAATTTTTGCATATGGGTACAGCAGCCAAATATTTACTGTTACTTGCACCCTCACAAAGGTGTGTTACATATAGCACCTTTCATGCAAGGATAAATATTACACATAAATTAGCTGGGAAATATCAACTGGTAAGTGCCATATTTTTGCAAAGCAGAAAGGAAACATATGAAAGCAGCTTGTATTAACAAAGCAATAAGAGCTGTGCATTTTTTTCCTGTAAAAGCCAGAAAAATACTTGTTGACAGTGACAGATTTGCTGTTGTAGAAGACAGAAAATCAAAAGAAAATGTTGACTAAAAGAACAAACTGCAGTGTTGTGTTTGTTACTGTTGATGTTGTTTACCACAATTATTTACCCAAGCAAATTATAATTTAGGAATCCTGAGGCACATACATCCAAAAATACTAAAGCAGCATATATTCCTGATACATGTAGAACCTATGTTTTATCCCATTCCCCTGCAGAATTATTCATAGCACATCCATAGAATAGCCAGACGCTTTCAGAAAGATGCTAGGAAAAATAATGACAATAAAAAAATAAAATAAAAAGCAGCAAATAAATCTGTAGGAAGTTAATATTCTTTTTAAAGCCTGCTAATAACTAATAATCAGGCATCTGAATTAAAGAGTTTAACCTGAAAGAGACTGTCGTAGATCTTTTGTCTCTTTCCTCACCACCACCCTTCCTTTTTTAGGGGCCAAATGGAGATCACGATTGAAAGAATGACAGGACTCTGGCTAAACAAGGCATTTGGATCATAGTTTCAATGAAGTACAGAACACATTTTCTATGCAGTCTGTGTAGCTAATATGGGGTTTAGTCTTGAGAAATGCTTTGGTGCTGGCCTTTGAATCTGCTATGGTCTCTCCATACTCAGAGCTTTGCGAGTAGGGATAAATCCCACAAACAGCTGAGTGAAACACAAGCCATTTGGCAGAATAGGTAGAAGATTCTCATCCAGTGCAGCAAAATGGCTCATAACGACTGCAGAAAAGAGTACCCAATTGTCTCTCTTTGGCCAAGTGACCAATATGCTTTGATGCCACGCCGAATTGAAAGGCTTTGCTGATACCTCCTGAGGGAGCCACTGCACTAATGGACAAACACATCTTTTACTGTACTGTGGGAGGCTTCTCTGCTGAACTGTATTTGGACCATCCATCATATCACACAGGCTTTCTAGAACAAAACTAATCAATGAGAAATGCTGTCTTTAAATTAAGTTTTCCTAACAAAATCTACGTGAAAGAATCCAGTCTAATGCCACCTAATACCTTGTTGGCAGAAGAGAGTCCTCTAGGTACTTCCAGAACTCATTTACAACACAAATGTATATGTATCTATGAACATTGATGAATCAAGTCCTGAAGCCTCTGAGTAAACATGTAATTTAGATTTAGTGTAATGCTTTCTGAATATTCAGCAATCAGTTGATTGTGCAAAGCATTTAGAGTTTAATAGCCATATAAAAGTAAAATACACTTGCTAGAAAACGACTTTAAAAAAAATAAGGGAGTCTCATGATGTACTAGTAAGCATAAGGATGTGGTTTCTTTCTACCTGTATTTGATTCTTCTTCCTTAAGAAATTAAAGCCCTCAGTAGAGATCTTCCTTCCCTTTTCCTTTGTACTTTGCCAAAGAATGTTATGTTGGATTAAAGACAATGTCAGACTCACGAAATTACCAAAACAGCATTTGAGTTTAACACAAACACAGGTGCCTAAATTTTACATTAATTTATCATTTTGGTATCAGATAGTTTCAAGCTTTCTCATCTCAACTAAAAAAGCTTTCCTACAGTGATATATCAGCACTGTCTGTGCCCTTTGCCAGAGTTTACAGTTCTTGCAGCAGCCGAGCCCTTGCTGGCTCCACAGATGAGGGGTTTCCTTCAAGATCACTACATTCCCTACGGCAGAAACCATCCCCTTCTACTGCCACTTTCCAATGCAGCTGTTTATCACATATCCCAGCTCGTATCCCCTATCCCTTTCCACTTACTGCTCCCATTTTGCTCAGGCTGCCATTTCCCAAGAGCAGCTGGTTTAGTTGGCTGCTTGCAGTGAGCTGAAGGTGGTAATGAGGTCTTTCAATGCCACTGTTATCTGAAGTGATTATATCCCATAGTATGTTTCTTTTCCATCACAGAGAATTTTTCATGGATTTCCCATTTTGGTTCTGCTAAGAAAACTTTTCCCAAGCCAGAATAAAAGACTCAGAATCTACCAGATGCAGTGGGGTTGTACACCAGGGGGTCCAATGAAATAAATGAAGCACTTCCAACAGAACAAAAATACCCTCACAGCTGAGAGAATTTTTAAGCCTTAAGAAAAACACATTGAAAATAATGCTCTACAAGACTGTAGGACAGTGCAGCAAAACTCAAAGTCAGCTTCAGATGAGTGCATAATCAGAGTTAACCCACAGAGCTACAAAAGCCTTCCTCGAGGCTACCAACTCAGCTGCTCTTCAGCCAAGCTCCAGCTACCTCCTCAAGCTCACCTGCAGGCACTCTCCACCTCTTCAGGAAGGGAAATCAAAAGAAATTGCTCTTTCTTGCAAAAGGAGAACAAAATAAAGATATTTATCCAAAATTTCCTAAACTGTCAAGAGTACAGTTTAGCTTTTAGACACTCTATATCCACTCATTCCTGAAACTATTCATTATTCCAGCAAGCTACACTCCTGGGAAAATGCTCTTGCAAAACAACATTAACTACACACATTGACCATATATTGGGGATGAGGGGAGTTATCCATTATGTACAAAATTTTTCAATCTTTTTGTGGCATGAAAGCTAGGAGAATTTGGTTCTAGGCAACTAGTATTATTGGACAGGTGAGGGTGTGTGTATACACAGATGAAATAAAAAATTCTCCAACCCTGTTTCACAAACATGCTTATACTGATTTTATGGAATATACAGAAAATCTGCTGAAAGTGAGGTGCAGAGATGCTCTACAGTCCTATTCCTAGCACAACTTCAGCACTTTCATAAAGAAAGAAGCCTGCCATAGGAAGAAACAAGGTGCATGGTAATATAATACTTATGTATGACTTACATAATACTATTTGAAAACAAGATGCAATGGAATACAGGATTCAGCGTTAATCTGAAACACAAATTATTTGTACAGCATGTTTTCATGTTTTGTGATTACAGAATATGTGACTGATACTCCTTTCAACGTATAGGGCAGAAATGACACTGACCTCATATGGTCTGGATCTCCCTCTTTGAAAATGCTGTTCATCATTTTTCAGGTGTTTGTATTTCCCAGCAAGGGAAACAAAGGATGTTTACAAATGGAATGCTTTAGTAATTAGTAAACATCATTAAATATATTATGTATGAATTATTGAAGCCTTTTACATTACCAATGACTCCAGAGTTTTAATAGTGTTGAAAATATTCCAGGTCCTAGATATAATCAGATTATACCAATATGCTGAAACAGAGTGTATAATATGTATTCTAATGTTTGACCTGTAACAAGATCAAAATAGGGAGAAAATGTTGAGCCACAAACCAGACAAAAGATAATTTAGTGTCTATATGGAGAAATGATGAATTAAGTGGACCACAGTCAATTATTCTAAATAAATCAATGAAATATAAACAAAAGCAACAGCTTAATGTATGCTACAGTTCAATATCATATGGAGTGTGTTTAACCAAAATTCAAACCCATAGATCTGACAAAGGAAATACCAAACTTACATTGGCTACATTTACATGGACAGCTTAACCACCCAATTTGAACAAACTCCTTCATCTATTTTTGATCAAAGAGTGTAAGACCATGTTTTATTTAAAGAATTGATACTGAAACATGACCACAGCTTGCTGGGAATCTTAAGAGTTGCAATACACTACATAAGACCCATAAAAAGTCAAAGCAGCCCAAATAGCAGCCTTCCAATATCTGAAGGGGGCCTACAAGGATGCTGGGGAGGGACTCTTCATTAGGGATTGTAGTGGTAGGACAAGGGGTAATGGTTTTAAACTTAAACAGGGGAACTTTAGGTTAGATATAAGGAAGAAGTTCTTCACAGTGAGGGTGCTGAGGCACTGGAATGGGTTGCCCAAGGAAGTTGTGAATGCTCCAACCCTGGAGGTGTTCAAGGCCAGGCTGGAGAGAGCCTTGGGCGACATGGTTTAGCGTGTGGTGTCCCTGCTCATGGCAGGGGGTTGGAACTAGATGATCTTAAGGTCCTTTCCAACCCTAACTATTCTGTGATTCTATGATTCTAAATTTGAACCTTGAGCATAGCCAGCTCATCAAATGCTCAGCACATAACCAAAGGATTTCATCCACTCTGCCTTAAGAGTGAATCAATTCAGTGATCTTTCCCACATGCTTTGTCTCAGTACTGTAATGCAGAGGCATTCATGATCCAGAAACTCAGCTTTGTTCCAGAAGATTTCAGAGATCTGCCAACTTGTCAGCCTCTTTGCAGGTTAACATCACTCCACAATTCTTTGATTTTCTTCAGAGAAGTATGCTAATGATGAGCACCTATGTGTTAATTTGTGTTACAGTGGCATATAAAACCACAGAGAAGACAGAAGCCTGTTGTCTTCATGAATTTCAGAGTGCTACTCAAGCTGGTTAGGCACTGTGCTGTTAGAACATTACCAGGCAGCCCCCAGAATACAGTAGAAAAATAACCTTATACATGCAACAAAGAATGCATGAAAAAATTACTTTTACATAAATATAGTCAAAATGTTGTCATCTTTAAATGCTCTCAATGGTTAGGAAAGTGGAAGAGGCAGATCGGCCATGGAAAGATTTTTTTCCTGCTTTTTAGCAACTAAGCTGATCAGAATTTCATACCTAACTGACGAGTCCAGTGCGACACTAAATCCAGCCTGTTAGCCCTAGAAAATAGCTTTTCATGTTGATGGGATGTGATAAGCTGCAGAGGATGGCTGCAAATTCAGCATGGCTTGAAAACTGAAAACTAGTTTCGACATGTACAGCACATCTATCTAGACCCAGCCACAATACTCCTGTGAGATACTCACTGAGGGTTAAGAATGAATACAAACCACATGAGGAGGGCCAACTTCCTACAGGAAAGGATGCAATGTCTTTTCATACTCCACTGAACTGTGCAGGAAAAGTACGCACATATTGTGTTGACATTTTACATTAAAAGTTTTCCTTTTAAACACCACTAGTTTTCAGTAAAACCACAGTGTATATTACCCAGTAGCACTGGAAAACCTACAGAAAATAAAAATATAAACTTGCTTTCTTGCTTATTCTCCTTCACATTTAGGCCACTTATTTACTTTTGCTGCTCTCTTTGACTCAAATATGAAGTTCTATTATAGGCTACTACCACACCGAAACTCTTAGAAACAGTTTCCTCTCAATGCTGGCTGTGATCAGTCAAGAAGGCAATTATTTTTAAGCACAATTGCTTCACTTAAATCCTAATCATCTGATTGCAACAGTGCTCCATTTATTTGTATGGCTAAGTGCTGTCATTTCTATCTGTAACTGGTTTCATAGATAGGTAACTATAGGTACCCAATTACAGTCTAGGAGTTAAAACTGAAAAGCAAAAAAAAAAAAAGCAAAGAAACTCCAAACAAACAACTAAACAAACAACCCCTCCCCAAAATCAACCAAACAAAACCCCAACTGTGAGAGATTGTCTCTGTGAATGTATTACCAGTCTTTGCTAGTTATTTAAAGATTCACTAGCATTTCCAGTTCTCATAAAAGGACTTGCATTAGGCGGAATTGACTTTGCTCACAGCCATTGGAGAGCTGGCACGGTTTGTTCTGGCCTGTCAGGAGCCCTGGGCAGCGGGAATTCAGACTGATGCAGCCATAAGAGGAGCAGTATGGAATCTGGCGCTGAGTGACAGTCCATTAAAGATTCCTAAATTTTATCCAGATTACAACAAGGTCCAGGGAAGTCTAGAAACCTGTCAGTTTTAAACTCATTATATGTTTAAGTAGATTAAACAATAAGCAGCTCCTTTCAGTCAAATCAGTTCAGATGACAGATGAGGGCTGGGGGATAGCTGACGTACACTGGTTACTTTGCACACAACACTAGCTCGCACCGTTGAAAAGCATCTCTAGCAGTTTCTTCAGCTGTGTTGCAAGGCCAGCTTCACATCACTAACACATGATGAAAAGCAGGACAGTCCTGAGCACACATTGCAGAAAGATATTCCTAAAGGCTATTTTATTCTTTTCTATTCTCACTCCCCATCCCCACAATAGCTATCAATTAAATGAATGACATTTGACCCAAAGGGGAGACTACTATATTTCTTTCTCCATGTTAAAAGTCCATACCTAATGTAACAAAAGTATGACTTATGAAGGTCTTTTTCGTAACTGTTGCTGTAGCAGTGTGCTCTATATCCTTTTTACTCAAGCGACTTAATTCATTTTTTATCCACTTACTTTTGGGAGTTGACAATCTATTTTCTGCTAAACAGTGAGCTATGCTTGTTAACTTTATTCTAGCACAAGGTGAATCTGAACACTTCTCAGACACCTGCACAGGCAAATCAGATGAACAGAAGTCATTCCACAATGTGCTCCTCGTTCCTCTTTTCAACTCTGTGACCCAAAACCTGCATTGTTATGGCTTTTGGGGTTTTTCTCCTAGATAATGAGCTACTCATCCACTTTCTAATCTCTATGAACTTTACGCGTAAGACTAATTATTCAGCCGAGATACACGATTTAGCAAAATCTTAAAGAAAGAAAAAAAATTAGGTATGGGTAAACCAGAGGTTAGAAATTCTAGTTAACTGCAATTCATCAGATTTTACTGGTATAATATCATTATATGGTAAATTACCTTTGCCTTCTGTGGAAAAGAAGAGCTCGTTTACCAGCCTTCCCTTCACGAGGTAGAAGAGATCACAGTCTCCGTGCAGCCCCACTCCTCGACCTGCTCCTCGATCTACTGGCTCAGCTGCTCTTAACAAACCTTTCCAACAACCTGAGTTTTCACAGACATGTAATGAGTGGCTAATGGGCAATCACTTCCAGTGAAAAGGGCTGGGGGGCTCCCTCTGGAGCCTCTCCTGGATGCCTAACGGGGGATAAGCAGCAGAACAAAGTAACACAACTACAGAAAAATCAGTTTTCTAGCTAGCCTTGCTTATAAGACAAAACTTGATTCTTGTGGGAGTGCCTTTTACAAACTATGTCCTCCTCTCAGGAAGGATATTATGAATGCTCGCTGCTGGTCAACTGTTTCATTCCTTCTCTCCTATTTGTTTTTCACTAGCATTTGTTTGGAAAAAGCTTTAAACAGTAGATGGATCGCAGTAAGTGCATTATATTCAGTGCTGGACAATACACTGAATGTAGCTGCTGAGTGATACCTCAACAGCAGTTTTGCTTTGAAGATAAGTTGTTGTATCTTTGTACTGTTCTATCATTTTCACATAATACTGCTGCCGTCCAAAATATAATAAGCTGTGGTAATTAAAGCTATGGATCATCCAAGTATAATTTACAGATAAGAAAAAAAAACAACACAAACCTAGCAAGATGAACAAGTTGCAATTAAAAAACCCTAGGATGATACATGGCAAAATGCTTTATGGCTTAGTCATTATCTGATAGTATACTGGTTCAATAAATCACTTCTGAAATAGAAAGAAAAAGAAATAGAAAATATTACTACATCTGTGACTACCTAGACATGCAGAAAAAGTGAGAAACCAAGAAAATCCAAATCAAGTAAATGAATAGCTATCAGAAACACATGGCTCACTGCCACTGATCTCAAAAGCATGAGAAGTGTTTCTGAGTTTTGATTATCCCAAAACCCTAAAATCCTACACTTTAAATTGTAGAATTACTCGTACAATTACAAATCCCTGCTCCTGCAGTGGACACTGAAAGAACAAGAGCAAACAAGAGGGAAAGAATGAAAGAAAGACAACTGCATGTTTTTTAAAAAAGATCCAAGTGAAAATGCAAACCCCAGAGCAGGGAAGATGCTTGCCAAAGGCTAATGTGCAGACCTCTAGGTGAGCAAGAAAGAGCACCCATCATCCTAGGTTTCCGGTTGAGTACTTCATTCTCCCAGTCACACCATATCAAAAATGAATAATTTAATGTCTTCAGCTATTAAAGGTGAGATGCTCAAGAATGGGACCTTTCCTCCTCTTTATTAAAAAACTACTTGCAAAGGGTATATAACCAAGTTCAAAAAACAAATGGAGCTGAGAAATGGGAGCACTGTCATTTTTAAGACAGCACATGCTGTTGCATGGGAGACGTTATCGCTCAACTTCAAAAGCAACATGTCCCAGGATTTGCCTTTCACTGTTCACATAAATAAGCAAAAGAAGCTGCTTTTGTTTTATATGGAAAATCTATGGATGTAGCTTTCAGTAGAGCCGAGGCAGTGCAGCCACATAACAGCTGCACCTGCTGATGGCAGTGGCTCTATCAAGGGCTGAATAAAGAAATCTTTTCTCATTTCAATACGCTACACTGTTCAAAAACTTTTTTCCTCGACTGATTGGAAAATCACTCCCACTCCCTTGCACAAATCGTTACAAGTTAAATGTATTTAGAAATAGCTTGTTGGACACAGCTGAAAGAAAAATCACATATGAGGCTGAACAAACTATCACTTTATGAGAAGATATGGCTTTCGCTTGATGAGCTATATGCAAAGTAGTCATATGGGAATCCTCACTACACTGTTTTGGGATTAATGGTACTTCTCTAAAATTTTAAAAATGACTACATCTGTTTGATGTCTCTTGCAGTCAGTCTCCCTCAGCTGAGTACGATTCACAGCTGAGCATGCCAGCAGTTATTAGACAATTACATGTAGTTCATGCTTTCTTGTATATTCTCACTTGAGTTATTTGTTCTCACTGCACTTCTAATGTGACCTGCAGACCACGCTAACACTTAGCTCCTAAATGACAGCCTAATTTTTCAGAAATGCTGAGCTTTACAACTCCAGGGACAATCTTCCACTACTTAACATCAGATCGTCAGCCCCTTACTTTACCATGCACTTACTGGAGATGTACTTTCAACAGTTTAAACAGAGCAATACATAAAGACTCTGATTTAAAACATCCTTTAAATACATGCTACTAAGCAGATATTAGGATTCTCCACAGCCTTCAGCTGAGGTCTGAGCTCACGACTACTCTGCAAAAGAATACAACCAGGTATATATCATCATTATTACTATTATTCTTACAGACCCCTCACAGTAAATAAGAACTACATAGTTACTCCAGAGACCTTTGTATTGGAACAACAGAAACACCAACATTTTCTTCGTTTTACAGTATTCTTTCATTTATGACAAAGTGTTCATTTATCAATAAGAAGCATGATAAATATTTTATCATTATGGTTTATTTTACAATAGTGACATTTTTCAAACTATTTCTATAAAGTAGTAAAATATATTTCCCAGGCAATAAAAAAGAGTGTTATAGCAGTAACCACCTGGTTGGGTGGTAGATGAAATCTTAATTTAACAGTATATACACAAACATAAAATTAATAAACCTGGAGTACAAAACCTAATGGAAGGTGTTTATTATAAAAATGTGTGATTACACAATCCTGTAAATATTAATTAAAATTACTAATACTGATTTTGGTAACATATGTTTTGAAATTACCTGTTTTATAGCAAAACTAGAATGCTTTTTTTCATGGAGGTTCTTCTATGAAATGTTTTAGCTATTTCTAACATTTCTCTGTAGCATTATGACTGAGTGGTTCCATTTCCTGAGGTGATACCTGAGTATTGATACACAAAGGTTAGAACACCAAACACAGCCTCTAAACAATTAACATTGATGGGAAGATTTTCAAGTCCCAAAGCTGAAGGGTGTTAAATTATCACATATAGTAGTTATGTTCAGATAAATACTTTAAAAGTAAAAATAATTTGTTTGCCTCTTTTATTACCATTACCAAAAAAAAAAAAAATTAAAATTAAAAATAAAAAAATAGGCTATCAAAAATGTTGAAAAATGTTGTTAAATACATTTTAGTTTGACTAAGTAGAAGTATGGAACAAAGGTTGGCAAGGCCACTAAAAAGTTATTTCTGTTTTCACGTGTTTGGAATTACACAATAAACTTGAATCAACCACTGCAACATGATACTTTCCTTCTCATTTCCTGCCTCTTTTTTACATGAATATTTAGCCAGCAATATTATTACAGTTGGGGTCAAGTAGTACACATCTTATTTGTGAGAGATGCATAACAGGTACATCAAGAACACAGCTAGTTAAAAAAATATGACAAAAAACAGGGATAAAAAATCAGTTCAGTTTATCATCACATTCCATTTCGAGATGTAAGTACCTATGTCTGCCAGTTTACCAGACAAATGGGAAACTTTATTCCTTCTGTTTTCCATTTCTAGTTTTTTATCAATGCCACTAGTTTTCTAGGTAATGTTACTACAGTGGAATCATCTGTTAACAGTGATAATTTATAGTTCACTGTTGGTTTTTTGTAGATGTTAATTGTAATGGATATCTGTGCCTGGTGGACAAAGAATAAGACTATTACCACTCTCTATAGGAAGCTTGGTTTCAATATATGACACTTTACACCTTTAACTTTATACACATATTTAAATCCACATTTTTGTGTCTTTTCTGTCAGTTAAGATGATGGCTATTGTATCTATACAACATAATCTGTGCTTCTCAGCACTGGTCCTCATGCCAGTGTGCTGGTTCTTGCAGGCATATGTATAACTCTATGCTTAGTTTTCCTGTCCTTGGGGTCCCAAATTCTAACCCAAGAGCTAGTCACATCCTAAATGAAACCAGGAACTTGTAACTGAGTTAAACCCAAGCCACTTACCCTTTTCCTTAACTGCATAAGGCTTGTATGATTTAGCAATAAGCTTTCATCTTTGGCCCTAACAAAAGGAAATCCCTCACCCCTAGGCAAGCCCAGAAAGCCATACTTAGCCAGAATTTACCATAACCCTTCACTGTTAACAATATCCTCCCTTACTGAAAACCAGTAAGCCTTTCTGAGCTATGAGATTACCTAAGATTTACTCTAAATCTAATCCTAGCCAGCTTTGAAACTACGGATATACTCTTCTTCCCTGCTGGCATTTCACCCCAGCAAGACTTCTAGAATCCCAAACAAAACTTTTGCATTCCTATAATCAAAATATATTCACATCCACAATATCTTACATTATCCAACACTTAAATCAACTCAAGGCATCCCACAAACGAATAAGCATAAGCCTTAAACTGGCAGCATCAGCTCTTCCCTCATCTCCAAAACTTCAGGGTCAGGCCCTGCAATCGTTGACAATAACATTAGATGCATACCTGAGGCTTACACCAGACTTGAATTAAGCCCCTGGACATCTGGTTCTTTGCTCCATATCCTAACCCTAGGTTCACACCAAGGCAATGGATTCCAGCCACAAGGCATTACTCCAGGCTTGTGGACCTTGCAGGATGAAGTGATAAAAATTCTGCCTTGTAACTCAAAGACCTAATTCCCCCTTTTGGTCACCAGAACTAGTCAAAAAACACTAGCAACATCTGCACTGGTTTTGATCTTAGCCCCAAGCTCTGTCACCATTACCCTGGTCCTTCACCTTTTCCATCCCAAACCCTAATGACACTGCAAATATAAAACAAGCCTTTCCCCCATACTGCCAGGTGACAATGTCTGTTAATCTCTAATGTACCCAGCAATAAGTCCAGTCGGCACACACTAAAAGCATTAATCCTAAAATGAATTTGAAGAATCCTAAGGTTTATTTAACCTTAGGGATCTTTACCCAACCATGAAGTGTAAGTTTTCTATCAGCATCATTAGTGGACTTCATCTTATTTCTGTCCTAAAATGTAAGCCAGAACAGATATTACCTGATCTTCCCTTTTAAAGGATTCCATAAGGTATTCTTAGGACCAGACTTTGATCTAGGACTCAGGAAAGAAAGAGCAGATCTTGATTTATTACTTGGTCTTGCAAGGCTGCAGGACTAACATGAACAGCGTGGCAGCAGAAAAAATACGTTATTGTTATTTCTCAGAAGGCTGAGCAATGCTTATGGCTAGAGTTTGAAATAGGTTTGAATTCACTATGGAGGACAAACATTTATTGCTGTATCTCAAAAGGCAGTCACAGCCAGAATGAATGCTGGTGCAGGATGGGCCATCCACTTTATGCTTAGCTTCAAGCAGACATATATCCACTAGGCTGTGGTTACATCTAGAATTAAAGGTGATTTGGGAAGTAGAGGTTGAAGATCTCAATTTATTGCATGCTTCTATGCTTGTAAGTCTTCTGAAATCCAGGAATAAACTTAGCTGCTTGAACACTGCTTTCAAAAATACCAGTTCCTATTTTATCGTTAACTCTAAGACTACCCTAAAAATAAATGTTATGTTTCTTACTCATCCTCATCATAAGCCTTTCATTCCCATCTCCTTCACATTAAATCCTACAAGATCCAGAAACAAACGTATCAGTTGTTACACTGGAGTCTCCAACCCTAATCTTTAACACATCCCTAACCTTAATCTTAACATCATAGCAGAGAGATTTTGCACATCCTGGAGCTAAGCACAATCCAATTACCCCACCATATATCAATTCCCATAACCTCGAGGACTCTGTATGATTCAGAAAAAAAATGAGTTCTTCAGCCAGTTCCCCATATTGCTATTTTTATAGGTTTTAGAATTAACTTTTCTTTTGTGGTGCTTGCACATGTGTGCATAAACCTTGACAGATGTAGCTAAAACCCCTATAATTTCTGTAACAGACAAAAGTATACATAAAGTTGGAATGGTTCAACTTTTAGCAAAGCAATAGCATGTGTTTCCTAATGGCATACTTAAGTAATTAATAGTGTAAGCATTAACTTGCTAGCTTGAAGTGATTGTATTTGAGGTAATGAGGATATTTGAACTTCAGATGTTCTGATAAGACATTTGTGGAATCACTCTGTGTTAAAGTTAGATTTTTTTAAGATGCGTCCAATATTAAGTTTTTACAATGATGCGTATGGCTTTATGCTGCTATTAATACCCATGCAATGTGAATGTAGTACTAAATGAATAAGGTTTCCTAAGTACATATTATGAGATAAGTGAGCATGTAATTGGAAGATAAGCTTCTGATTTTCTTTCTTCCTTCCAGGCTTCAACTTCACCAGCTAGCATATACTTCATTCAACCTACCTCATCAATACCACATACTTCCTTTACCCTTTTTATTCATTTGAAGATGCTAACATTTTTATTAATAAATAAATAAATAGAGAAATGTTTGCTAGTCAAGGCAAGCCCAAGTAGTCTAGAAGAGTAGACACTGTAAAAAGTATAAATTACTTAAACTTACACATCAGCATGTCTTCCCATGATTTTCTGGGGAGGGCAATTATTCTTACTAGCTACTGTCAGCATTTCCTCTACAGCTGATGAGGACAGTTCATTTAATGCTCCAGAATCCTAGGAATAATTTGGGGGAAGTCTCAGACTGTGGCAGTCAGCTCCTCAGTGAACTTCTGACCACAACCTTGGTATTTC
This sequence comes from Nestor notabilis, assembly GCF_000696875.1. NCBI lineage: Eukaryota > Metazoa > Chordata > Aves > Psittaciformes > Psittacidae > Nestor > Nestor notabilis. Next base: position 93,551 of record NW_009932608.1, read on the forward strand.
TCATCGACTCACAGCACCTATTCATTGTGTCCTGCCTCATATTCATACAAGCTCATCCTACTCCTCACTGCAGATGCTACTCAATGCATACGATAACAGACTCCAGCATGGCAGCACAAATACACAATTACTATTAATTGCCACCCATAGACACACTTATCACAAACCATGAGATAGTACAGATCTTGCATTCAGACCCACAGATGTACCTTCACAGACAGTAAGAACATAGAATGCATTTCTGAAACCAATTACATGTAAAAGAAAAATAAAGGGAATTAAACCATTACAAAATCACCAGCTGAAAATCTAGCATATACCAACCATGTTTGCTGAACAGCCACATCAACCAAAGCTCTGGCCCAATAGTTTCTAATAGCATTTGGACTTTTAAAAAAGATTATCTTGGTCACACTTGTTTGAAATGACATAAAAAAATCCCGTATTCCTTTAATGCCCTAATTCCTTTCACTAAGTTAAAGTGAAAAAAATATCCAAAGTTTGAAGTCTCAAGAATACAAATAATTTTTGATTGATACCTATGATTCTCAGTACCCCAAAAAAGGGATATCAGCAAGTCTGCCACCATACTCGATTCATTCAGAAATAAAACAAAACAAACACCACCCCCCCCACACACACACACAAAAACCCCAACCACAAACCCTACACATTCTTAAAGATAAAGGCCACAGATAACTTTTTCTTTCTCTCATTATCTTCATTTTCTGTCTCATTCCAACCTTCTTTACTCCCTGTTTGAACATACTGGCCATTTGCCAAGCACAGACACTGCCTGAAAAGTCACCACTGGGAAAAAACCCTAAAACCACAGGTTTTATGTCTTCTACAAATTATATCCATCCAGCCGCTCAGCATGACTGTTGTGGATAAGGACATCCCTTTTCATTTTCTTAACAAGACATACGGAACACATCTTATTTCCTTATATCCTTCCTGCTGGCCTGGAATACTGAAAATGAAAAAGCATGCTTCCTGTATTTTACAGTAAATTATGCAAATACCATCCCCAGCTCTCCTGTTTTATATAACAAACAGGTTGTTCGCATGCAAATGCCAAAGTGTCACGGTCACCATTTTTTAATTTATTGCAATTCAGTGTTTTTTCACTCTTAAACTTCAGGATGAAAAAGCATTTGTTTACAAAATTAACAGAAATATGGATTTTTTTACCCATAATCTAAAAAGTCAAGACTTTTAAGAAGACACATTTAAAAACAATGCAATAGACATCTTTAAAATGAGGAATTGCTTTAACTTAAGAAAACTAAATGTCTAAGCTGCCTAGGTAAAATAGAACTTTCTTCATATTTAAAACTACTTATGACAAGATCTTTCTTTGGGATGGCCAAATCTTCACTATTTTGCCCAACTCTGTTAACGATGAGCTAACTCAATAATACCTTTGGATTTTAGACCAAATTCCGCTTTTATTTACTTTAAAATATGTCTTAACGCCACAGTGCCAGGCTGGGTAGTCATCAAGTGAGCCTTAACTACAGGGCTATGGTAAATGTACACCACAACTGTGACAGCACCTCATTTCTCAGCAGCGTGAATTCAGCTGAGCAGAATCCTCCTCCTGTACTCTGAACCTGGCTGGGGTACTCTGAGCTTACACACCACACTGTGATGTGCAGGAAATCCCCATGATACTTAAGCCACTTTCAAAAAGATTCAGATAATGATGACTGGGGCCTCGACAACTTAAAAATATAACTCAAAGTTTGTCAAAGCACTGGAGTATGTCAAGCGCTTTAAAAATAAGCACAGGCTCCTAGCAAGTCATTAGATGCACATAAAGAAAAAGCTTTTCCCCATCCTACAAAACCTTTCAAACTTCTTTTGCCATTGTTGGAGAACCTGTTTATTATTTTCACAGTTTACTACTTCTCATTAACCAATGGTATTATTTTGGAACCTCACAAGCCTAATTAAAAAGTGATTCACAGTTCTTTTGCACCTTACCTTTGGTAAACTTTGTATTCATTACTCCCTCAAACTTGGAATAATCAGCAGATTCACTGCTTTATTCCGCTGCCTGAGCCATTTATATAGTTTAGAAATAGGGCTAACAAGTAACTCCTATGAGAACACATTTAATTCTCTCTGCGCTTAAACATTCTGAATCACTCCATTCTCAAGTACTCTGTTCTGATTCTTAAAATCCAATTCTTTATCTATCTTTATACTCTGAACTCTGGCTTTTAAAAGTATATCCTGTGTGTGGAAACCTGCCATGTGGAACACAGCTTTATATAAATCCTAATGGTCTGTGTGTCACACAGGCTATTCTAATCTAAGGTCAAACTCTGCTTCCTCCACTTGCACACAGTTCTGTACAAGACAACAAGGCGTACTGTGAACCAAACCTCTCTTCCACAGTTTTGAAAAATAATGAAACAGTTTCTGTTATACAATAAACATCAAAAGAAGACTGCGGCGAGCACGTGTGTAACAGGCCATTTTGTGAAAAAAGCCATCTACAAATGAGGTAGATGGCATGGCATAAAACAATTTAACAGCAGACCACAATTAAAAGGAATAGTCTGGGATTATATAATAAGCACTATAAAATATCCCTGCGCAGGAGAGAAGGAAGCAAGTGCAACATGTTTCAGAATGAGGCACCAGTATCTGATCAAACAAAAGGTTTTCATTGTATCATAAAATTTTTCATTTTTCGGAACAAAATTCTCTGACTTCTTAAAGAGATTTTTAGAATGAGGTATAAGAAAGACTGTAAGAAAGTGACATCTGTGTAGATATATGCTTTAAATATCACAAGGGATAAACTCAATAGTAGAAATCAGTCACACTGGGCTGTAGCAAGAGATCAAATAAACCACTTCTCTGCTGCAATATATGTCCATGTTTACTGCTCGATGTTTTTCAGGTTCACCTTTATTCAAGATCTCAACTTGGTAATTCAGGGACTTGCTCCTCTCCTACTTCCTTAAGGGTAGCATGTGCACAGCATCATCCTCATACAGGTGGATTAATTAAGACTGGATGAGTAGAAAAGAAAAACATGATGATGGCACTCTAGTGCAACCACAGATGGTTACTCCAACCAGCACTAGGTGATCTTGTTCTGTCTGTGAAGGACTGAACTCTTTTAAGCCCCTATCACACTCAGGGTAATGAGGGTAAAGTAGCCTTTGCTGATTCTCCGTTCTCCAACGTCTGGTGGCATTAATAATACACTTTACCACAGAGCTTGGATGTGATGACACAGCAATGTTTCTTATGAAGCTATTCTGAAAAAATAATGCTTTCTGCTATAACAACTTACTTAACATGTCCTGTAAAGTTGCCTTCAGGCAAGTCCTGAGGACCGCTGGGAAGTTTGTAGCAATACAATAATCATACTTTTAAGTGATTTTGAATTTTGAAACTTAATATATGCTTTAAACATAAAAACTAGAGGATGCAGGATTTCAAATGCTGACCATTATTAGTGTATATTAAATGAGACGTTTAAAATGGAAGTAATAGTATTTAGAGACAGTTTTCTGGTAAAGTTTCAGTTCCAGCAAACAGAATGGCGATGTTTGCAGGCACACTGGTAGACTGTGAAATGTAGCTAAAGGAACAGCTAAATGCCATATGATACTACTTTTCAATGCCATCCATACGTTTCTCAGTCTGTCTACGCTTGTTTGGTTTCTTTTAATATTCTTACAACTCTTCAACTAGCTGTTAAGTGCTAAGGCTTCCCATTTGTTTTTCAATTCAGCAGTTCACAAAACAACAGCTCTATTTATCTCCTTTTGTTCTTTGTAATGTCTGTTGATTACAGAGTAAGTACCTAGCTTTTCACCCCTGTTTCTTTCTTCACAATAAGTAACAATCTTCCAGCTTTAAAAACATAACTGCGTTATTACTGCACTATCCTAACAATGTCAGAACGTTGCTACCATTTAAAATCGTGTTCTTATGCCTCCTTCTGCCCTAAAAACCTCATACGGTAACACCATAGTTACTCCTGTAAGGTAAAAATTGCTTTAAAGGGAAATATACTACGAGGCCAGTTGCAACACTACAATGTACAAAAACATCCTCAGGGCACAAGTGACTGACAAGGAGGACCAGCTGACATAAAAGGACAGCATGTCTTTTGTAGTGGCAGCATTGTCTATGTGGGCATCTCCTGAGGAATGTGAGTGCCATGCTTTAGTGATTCGCAGACACAGCAGATGCACATAGATGGACAAATTTCACCTAACAAAATGTATGTAAAAGTATTCAAGTAATCCGGCAGTTTCAGTTCACTGCAGATTTTACCGAGCAAAGGACCAAAAGTCAGCCACACTATCATCAGTACAACTCCTGCTAGGATCTGCAGGGAAAAAAGGATGCCAACATCCAAGTTCAACCATGGAACACCCACACTCTGTGTGCATTTGTGGTTATTGACCTTCCTGTCCATGTACCCAGGGGAAAACCTAGAAAGATTGAATCCTTTTCTGAAATGTGATCATATTCAGAATCAGGTAGATACATGAAAATGTTTGTAAATATCAATTGAAAGGAAGTAGAATGGGTAAGGCTTAGGCTTAAATCTTATAAACAGAAGTAAAACTGATGTAGTTCTAGTGAGAAATGAAACAGGTAACGTAAGAACCTGAGAGTACTCTTTTATATTTAACTACATGAATGCTTTTGTTGTCGCAGGCACACATGCACCCAAAGTCCCAGGCAGACTGGATGGGTAAGATCCTAGGAAGAGCTACAACCAAACATCTTCTCATTTTCATGTGTTCCTCTAGAAGGGCTGGCCGCAGTCTTAACCCTTTGGCTCTGCAAGGACATTCACATTCAAAGGCTCTGGACAAGATATTTGACTCAACCTTTCTTCTTATCAAACAATATAGACAAATAATTGGTAATAAAACCCGCGTTACATCCACAGTGCAAAACCAAAAACTACCTTCTCTCTGTGTACATCTTACAGAGGGAAAATTGGAACTAAGTCCTGTTTTCAAAAAGAAAACAGGCAAGCGTAACTGTACACATGATTTTACAAGGTGTTGTGAAGTAGACACACATTCATGTAACATGGTTTTTAGCATCTTAGGTAACTTCGCTCATGTGGAACTCCTCAGACCTATTTCTAATTTTAAGAAGTTCTCAAAGTTCAAGACAGCTCAGAGAAATTCTAATTTCAAAAGTAAAATGTGTCTTAAAAGCAAAAAGCCCAGATGAAGCAATAACCACTGTATATGCTGACTGTAGCAGCACTGAAGTCTGCATTTTATTGCTTTGACTCTGATCAAGTGCATGCAATCAATGCGAATTATTACAAAAGAGTTAGGAAATAATTTTGAAAATATGTCAAAAATGCAAAAATGTGAAAGTTAGATGAAGTTGAGATGGCTGTATTGATTTTGAGAAGGTTTGTAAATTACACAGAAATATCACCCTGTTTCAAAGCCAATCTCAAATCTTTTTAAGCAAGCTCTAATATTGTACACAGTTCCCAGTGCTGCATTTCTTGCTGTGAGCAGACCTACTAACCCTTAACATCCCTGTCTGATGCTTGTTTTTAAAAGAGAGAATGAGGTCCTGTGTTATTAATGCCTGCCAACTTGCTTTTTTGGCCTTGCTGTTTTGAAGCCTTCCAGACCAGTTCATTAAGGAATGTAGCCTCAGTAGCTACTTATCACCCAACATTGTTAATTTATTTCTAATTCATACTGACATTGGAAAAAAGGTATCCTCCTAAACCTAGACAGTCGACTATCACAGCAATATCCACCAAGTCTGTGACCTAAGCAGTGTGTTACTGCATTTTGGTTTTCAGAGGTTCATGACAACATTTTATTTTAGTTTCTATGTGAACAGTTTCTCTGTATCAGACTCAAATGTTATGCAAATCTAGTCAAAAAAGATCAGTATCATTCAGGCTCACACTAAGTCTTGCAACAAATCAAATCTACATTTTGAATTTTCAGTGATGTACAAAGAGAACCAAATATTATAGGTGTCTTGCTTCCAAAGGAAGCATTTAATAAACTCTAGTTCCTATGCTTATGACTATGTTAAAGATGTATGATAGTCACAGGAATTTTGAATTGGAGTCAGAAATAGAATAAACCAGAGAATTTCCAAGTGAAACTCAAATATATCCATATATAGATGTAATCTTATCAACACCCTTGTTTATTTTGGCTATTATTGTAAAACACCCCAGGTATTGGCCTGGGCTGAAGAATGTAATTTTCTGTAGAATGATGTTCCCACTCTGAGGCCTCAACCTTTCACAGGAAATCAGAGAGGTTCAATTGCAAGCACTCTAGACCTTCCGAAGTTCACCTAAACAGTAGAACTGTAGCAAGTCAAGAGTCATAAATTAAATAAATATACAAAAACGCAATTATCCTTAAGGAAAAAAAAAAGGTAATCTAGAATTAATTATAAGAAAATTTATCCGACCTTGTTCCCAGTTTTCCATGTCAGATCATTCAGAAATCAATCATACCTTGTTTTTAAACACATTAACAACAGACAATTTTAGGAAGCAATTTCTCCATCTTCACTCAGATAAACCTATTTCAGTAGTGATTACATCAAACAGAACATGGTGACTCTCACACATTCATATAAAAACCTGATGTTTTGCCTTGTGATTATGTTCTAATAAAGAATATGGGAAAACTCAAAAGGCACGCAGTAGGACAAGCAGTATGTATTTACAGATGAATAATCAGACGCTGAACTGTAGGGGCGTGTGTGTGCATTTCTTTTCATTTGACAACAAATATATATATTTATGATGATCTAAATACAGCAACACATTATAATTCAGTGAAATAGGACGAATGACACTGAGGCTGATTGGCATTCATAAGGAGTGAAATATTTTAGTTACTATTCGACTGGGGTTGGCTATTTTGGTAACAATGAACTTCCTTGCTTCTGCAACCAAATTCTCTGAGGGCAAGAGAGTTCCAGCTATCTTCCCCATCACACCTTTATGTTATACTAGAAGAGGAACAACTCTGTAAAGAATAGTTACCACTTTCTATTTCATCTTCAACAATTCTGTGTTTTCCAAGAATTTTCCTAACCTGTAGGAGTTATCAGATCATCAATTTCAGTCTATTTTCAGTACCTTTAAAATGAATGACTAAGAATAAAGAATCAAGGTCCAGAAGATCAGCAGTATAATACAAAATGATTTGATGATTATATTGGCTTAGAGAATAAATTTGGTCTGTTAGAAAAATTTAAAATACACTGAAGCTATACAAGTAGAATTAACGTATTTTTCAAAAAGTTAAATATATTGTAAATTTATTATTTAAAATTTGAATGTTCAAATAGTAAATGTCTTTTTCCAGTAAACAATGAAATTAGAATTCAATTATTTAAAATATAATTAAAGAACAATTATTAAAAATTATTACAGGTAATTACAAAAGATATTAAATGTAAAGATGAACACATCTTCAAAAGAATAATATTTTTCCTGTGCATTTAAACTATGCCTTTATTTTCTATTAACGAGGTGCATAATAACGACTCTGGCCATTTGAAAACCTAGAAGTCTGTAATTGAACAATTATTAGTGCTACACTGCCTAAGGGCACTATTTATCAAGAGATTTATATGATGGGCAATTATATCCACTCAGCCTTGAAGGATAGATAATATTATCTTCTAATGGAAACAAATTACCCTTTATGTTTAATTTAAAAATAAAAAAATTAGATGTTTAGCTTCTCTATTTTATTATTTAGAGCTTCCATACTTGAGCCTTGGAGAATACTTTCCTCCCCCCAAAAAAACATTATCAATTTCACTAGGGTAGAGTGTGGAAAAATTGCCAGTGTCAGTTAATTACATTATGTCATCAAAGGAAAAAAAAATAATAGATTTCTATAATTCATATCTTTGCCCTATTACATTTTGTTTAGCTTTCAGAACGTATAGAATTGCATACATAATCCTTATTGAATGACAGAAGCAGCTTCATGAACACACAAAAGTTCTTCAAGCCTTTGCACATACTGAATTAAAAGCTGATTTGATTTTTTATTACTTAAATGAGTCGTTAACAGAACAACTCATTCTAAAAAAAAAATAGCCATCCAAGTCCGTGACCATTTTTCCGAACTGCTTTTCACGTCCACAGGAAGTGTAGCAATAACCCCACCCCCTCCTTCATACACACAGCTCTTAAAAATTAAAAAAAAGAGAAAAAAAAAGAAAAAAGAACTAGGAAAAAAAAAAAAAAAAGAGGAGAAAGGAAAGAAAAAGAAAGCCTTGTAATCACCTCAGATAAGAAAGACAGTGGGTGGGCTCTTACAGCATTAGACATTCTGTGAGGTCCAAATCCTAAAGTAAGTTAAAAAGAGCTTTAAAAATATAAATACAATGATTTCTAAATGCAGAGGATTTTTCTTCTGTTTTCTGTTGAGTGTTCAACTGAGACTCATTAAATTCAAGGAACCTGATTAGACTAAGTAGGCCATGATTTGTAGGAGAAACACTGATGGAGCTTCAAATCCTGGCAGGCCACTGATTCAGAGCCTCAGGAAGACTACAGAGTAACAAGGCATATACATGTCTATTTTTTTTTCCTCTATCTACCTAAGGTGAAAAGTGATTAATTCTGGAACCATTCATTAAGCCTTCACGTTGTGTGCTTTAACTACTGCCTGTCCCTGGAGAGGTGAACTGCAAACTGGCAATCCTGCAGTAGATTTCTAGATCAGGAGGGTCCATATGTCTCCTTAAAACATTTCCAGCACAGATCATCAACTCAGAATTCACATGGAAGACTAAACCCCACAAATACAGTCTGTCTCAATGAGAGCAGAGAGATCTACAGCATTACAGACATCATGTGTTTTGTTTTGTGATAGGTAGAGGACTAAATTAGCAGTGCACTGGCAAGTACTAATGTTGTTTATCATAATAATGAGCTACATATAATTAGGAAATGAAATTCATTTTTACACCAAGACTACGAATGTGCACATTGCTGCACAAGAAGATAGGAAAATCAATAGCCACATATTAAGAAACAGGACTGAAGGCCCACTTTATAACATAAAAAGAAATCTGGTCCGGGAAGGACCTGGGATCTGCCAATCATTATCTTTGGCCACTGAAAAGAATTAAGAACAAAGGCAGCAAGTTGTGTTTTGGAAGACTTTCCCCACATGCTTCATTGACACTGCTATTATTAGTCTGAAATGCTCTCCACTGTTATTATTTGTGTTAAATAAAACACAGTGGTAAACACTTCATTCTCCGCACAAATTCTATTTATGTCAGCTCAACCATTCCTGTTTTCTTCTTGACAGTTTCAGCAAATAGCCTCCTAAAACGCTATCTGCAACTTAATTAAAATACACATGATTAATGTCATGTTTATATGGAAAATCTTTGGCAAAATAAGTAGCCTCTAGCTTTTGAAACAATCGCAATTAAGTCTGTCAATATGTACTAGTCACTGAAATACATGAAGAAAACAAAACTAGGTGAAGCAATTTGACCTGCTTCAACCACCTCCACACAAAATGGCATTTCACAGAATGTCTGATCTAGAAAACTACCCATGGATCAATTGTAAGTTGTGCAACGTAATGTATAACTGAAGGCACTAGATAATTTAAAGCTAATTTTCTTTAAACAAGATGGGTGAAATCCTGTCTCAGTTTGGATACATAGGAACTTTACCACTAATTTCAATAAACCCATCATTTTTTGGTAGCACAGAAGCAGTAATCCTAATTGAACTACAGCATAAGCAATGGCTGCTCAGAAATATCTAGCCAGATGAAAGCATCCCAAATTTCAAGGCTAATCTTTTGAAGGCTCTGTTGGTGTTGCAGGTTCCCTTGCTTACAAGACTGCTGTCTCTAGTTCCATGAGGAGTAAGCTCAGCATTTTCCCTAGATGCCGAACATCACCACAGTTCTTTCATGGCCTTCTGTGCCTGAATCACCATAAGGGGCTGTGAAAACTTCTATTGAATAAACCTGTGATTTCGGTAAGATTACATCTTCATGATTACACTACATATTATACAGATCTTCCCCCACTACCCCCAAGAGTGAATTTTGCACTTAACCAATTAATCACTTTTCATGTTTGGCCATGAAAAACAAACAAACTAACAAACAAACATCAGGGATCCTTTTAATTTTAGCTTGAAAATACCTCTGAAATATTATCCAATAGGAAATTTCTCTAATATAAATATCCATTATCCACACACACACAAACAAATAAAAGCATCAGCCTATCAGTATAAACATTATCAACATGATCAGGCCAACCAGTGCCTTTGGGAACTGTGCTTCTCACACCAGTTCTGCTTTTGTAAGATTAGCCTTCTCTCCTATCCTCTGGCAAGACTAGATGAGAAGTTATATCAAGGTTTGACTCACCCAGTGTTAGAATGAATGAGGTTAGGAATGTAAAAGTCCTCAGAATTTACTTCCCAACCCTCTACAAAGTGGAGCAGGTGCACATAGGCACACATGATGGGAAATGGCCAGATACAGGAAGAGTCAAGATGGTAATTAATGAGACTATTCTTTTAAAGGTCCCAGTATCACCCCGTAGCACAGATGGGGTTTACCAGGCACATCTGAAGCAGAGGCTGCTGTGAAAGGAGGAAGTTGCAGAACTGCCTTGTAAACTCATGAAACATAAGTACAATGGCAAGAAGAGCAGTGTGAGATAGATGTGCAGCAGTCCTGC
>NW_009932608.1:104324-114343 GCF_000696875.1 Nestor notabilis
AGGCACAACTATGAAAAGGAAGATTTCCTTCAACCTCTGTGTGTGAATGCCAACATCTAGCTTTATGCTTTTGAACTTCATAAAATAGTCAATATTATTAAAAGTGTAATTATTATGCAATTAAGACTAAATAAAATGTTAAACCACTGGCAGAAAGGTCTTTAAATAGAATGTTTTAGAAGCAGATCCAGTACTTCATTTTTTTATAAAAGGTGTTTGAAACCTGGCATTTACTATTAAGCTTTTGTTATTTTTAATTGCCATACTGATCTGGGAGAAAACAAACACCAAAGCATCTACTATTCTCTGTGATGAAAATCCCAGCAGTTAGTTGACTCCTTTATTTTTATATATATTCATAACAACTGTAATGGGGAGAAATCTAGGTTACCTACTAAAATTTTACTTGATTTAATATTTGCATCTCAATGTTGGTCGCATATCTACCAACACAGGATGGAAAAGAGACCGATCACCCAGAGTGACCAATTACTCACCATCAGCCCTTTATTGGGACCTAAAAAAACCATTTATATTTAAGACAATTCTCAATTCTGGAGCAAAATAATAATTGTAAAAATTATTTGTACTCTGAAATAAAAACCTTATTGCTATGCAACATGTTTGAAATTAATGCAAGATCAGAAGCAGACAACTGCATCCAGCCTCACTAAATAGCCACATTAGCAGGATGTTTCCAATAAAGATAATTAAAACTGTGAGCATTTAAACGGTGATAAAAATAAGATGCAGAATTTTATATCCAATGAAATTACTTGTGATTCCATTAGCACTCGTTTCAAATATTTCCCAACTCAAGCCCTGCCTGCCCTATAATTTCCGTCAGTGCTATCTGTGATACACATCCGTGGCAACTGCAGGTCCTAGTTTTCCTGACAGAGACACAGTCAGATGCAAAATGATAATGACACTCCAGATGCCTTCTATAACAATAGACATGAAGAAGTTTTGAGCAACTATAAATGCAATGAAATGTGAGAAAATTTAGGATAGTCATAATCTCTCTGCAAATAACATGAGTTGGGATTACCTGATTTAGGAATGTTCAGGGATAAGCAAAACATACGCAAAACCCTGCCTTATGAAACAAACACAAAGAAGCTCGAAGTATATGTTTTGACTCAGTATTTTCTTCAAGAACAAGTTCTTGAATCATACAATGACATAACTTCTACTGGTTTCAACAGAGCCACAACTTCATCTCAGGATCATTCACCTCACCACAGTCTAATACCTAATAAATGCATATGGCTGTTCAGAGGCATAAGCAATGTAAAATGAACCTTCCAGAAAGCAAAAATGTGGACTAAGACATTATTTACATCACAAAATATAATGTAATTCAATTATGTTTTCAATACACTAATTTAATAAATGTTCAAGCACCACTGGTATGATATAATGACCTATATTTGCAAATATGGGATAGGATTATGGGATTAAAAAAAGCAGATACTCCAGATGACTCTAAAAGGATAGAATCAGTGCTGTTAATTTCACAGTCGTAGTACTGTTCAATGCTCTTTGATAATATGAACAAGACAGCAGATCATTTTACAATGAAAAATGAGGTGATTTCTGCAAAAGAAGGGTGATTACAGCTTCTAAATTTTGCTGGTTTATGTCCTTTGTGCTCAGACATGGGAACAAGAATCTCTTGGTAATGTGGAAACAAATGAATTTGCAAGGTATGTGGGTGGGAGAAACATGAATTTGGATAATAGGAAAAAATAAAGGTAGATTAGGTAAATAACAACAGAAAATTAAACTTATATTAACTGGAGATGATTAAGCTTATCAGTGTAAGTCCTAAAATGTTACCACAGAACAATTTCAAGCAGCAAGCAAAGAACCAGTGTCATGCTTTCCAACTTCTAGTGGCTGAGCATAGGCCAATACTTTTAAAGTAACAGTAAATTAATTATAAAATTATAAAAATTTCTATAAATTTGAGCACTGTGAAAGGTAAGAGTTCAGTTCACAAAATCCATCTTGCTAGAGCCTACTATTCACTAACAAAATGTTGGATCAACATTTCATTACAAATAACTAATGGATATTTATATATGAGAAAGTGCAAACAAAAGCTTCCCTCTCTATCCTCTGTCAGGAATTCCTTTTAACTATAAGAGCCATTAAAAACACAACCCCCAAATTACTGAAATTGCCTAGGTAAATAAAGTAATCATAAATCAGAGCAAAATGAGATAGTCAAGCTCACACTAAAATTATTATCCAAGACTAATTCCAACAAGCTGCCTCTGATTACTGTAGTACCCACTTAGGATGAGTCTAGGTAAAATTGCAACTGCTGAGAATTAAAAGGTCCTTTGCCAGCAACCTGCAAAAGCTGGTATTGACCAAAGTGCTGCATTCCCCAAACACAAGTTCAGTAGAAACTTCAAGAGAATCCTTAAAAACTGACTTCAGAGCTCTCTTTTCTTTCTGTCAGAAGTTACAGATGTCCAGTAGTAAAACACAGGTTACAACTTTAACGCTTCATTTTTACTGGTAAGAAAAAGTAGAAAAGCTTTCAGGAGAAACCAAATATTTCACTGCTTTATTAAATGCTCTCTTCAAAGACACCTTCACAGGAAAGCAAATTCCAAACTGTTTCCATGCCTTGAAAAACCTATATTAAACATTTTTCACTCTGCCAGAAGAGCAATGCAGATAATATATATCTTAAAGAGTATCTCAATGACCAGGCATTCACATTTGCTGAAGTATGTACTATTGTCTATGGAGCAAAATATCCTGGTTTTCACATTCTGAAAATGTTTACATCTCCTCCCAATAATGAATTAGTGTAACAAACGCATCTTACAGAATAAAATATAATCTTAATATTTCCAAGAAGGACGACAGGAAAATTATAGGCATTACAATATTTCAGACCAAGGAACGATTTGACTGAAGTGACATTTGAGCCATGAAGACTGCTTCATCTCTCTGAGCTATCAGTCTACTTCTATTTTTGTGCTAAACTTCTAAGCTATCAGTAGTCATAAAGCCCACCCTAACACGAAGCGATGAAATTGCACTAAGAAACATTTCAGAAGTGCTCACAATCCAATGAAAACAAAAATTAAGTAGAAAGATTTCATAATGCTAAGTACATACAGCCCAAATGAAGGCACATATATTAGTCTATTCACATACACACATAAAGTAGTATCTAATTCAGTGTCACCATAATAATGAAAGGAAAAAATGCCCAGTATAAAAAACCCCAACCCATTGCAGTAATGAGTCTACTGAATGCAGTAAACCCATCAAACAAAAGAATGCCCCCAGACCTCTCCACATACACAGAGGTCAGGCTTAATATGCCTGTATGGGTTCTCAGGGTAGCTCAGCAAGCCATGTGCTGTACAAAGCCCAAAGAGACAATATCCCTGTTCACTTAATTATCCTCACCACTCAGAAGGTACAAACTATGCTTTATTTGACAATGTTTCTTCAGTGAGCAGTTAAGGCACTCTTTTGAATGAATATTTGGATCATGCTTCATCCTAAATCCACCAGTAATTTTTTTACACCTTAAGGTTCAAGAAGAATTTAAATAATAAGCTTTCAAGTACCCTTGAATAACCTCAATTTCTTCAACTCAAATTTATCAGTCTGCTTTGGGTTCTTCACAAGATACGTCATCCAAAGAAGAGCAATGAAGTTGGTGAAGGGTCTAGAGAACAAATCTTAAAAGGAACAGCTGAGAGAACTGGGGTTGTTTAGTCCAGAGCAAAGGAAGCTCAGGGAAGACCTTACTCTCTACAGCAGTCCGAAAGGAGGTTGTAGCAGGGTGGAGGTTGATCTTTTCTCTCAAGTAACAAGTGACAGGACAAGAGGAAATGGCCTGAAGTTGTTCCAGGGGAATTTAGATTGGCTATTAGAAGAAAAATTTTCCCCCAGAAGGGTGGTCAGGCTTTGGAACAGTCTTGCCCAGGGAAGTGGTGGAGTCACCATCCCTGGAGGTATTTAGGAATGTAGATGTGGCACTTAGGGACATGGTTTAGTGGTGGACTTGGCAGTGCTGGGTTAACAACTGGACTTGCTGATCTTAAAGGTCTTTTCCAACCTGAACGATTCTGTGATTCTATGTACTATATAAATGATACCTTTTATAATTCAGGATAGGCACAACTAAATCTGGATTGTTTTTCCATTTAAGTCTCTGATGTGACTGACCTGTAGATTAAATTTGCTGGAATAGATTTCCCATCAATATTAAATGACACCAAAAAAAAATTACCTCAACTTCAGACTTAGATTTCCTTGGGCTCTTGATTATTTCTGTGTTCCAATAATTTACTCAGTCTTCTAATATAAAGATACCCAAACCAGTATCATGACCAGCCTACCAATTTCAAAACTTAGTGAATTTGAATTACTTTAAACGTAACAGTACTCTGATACAGAGACAACCAACCTCATTCATTTCTCATTATTAGTTCAAATAATTTCCTGCCTGTTTTATATGCAAATTATTGAGTGTGCATTCCAATCCTGAAGAAGGTTCCTTTCCTTGTTACCACAGGTAAACAAGTAGATGTGTGAGCAGCAGAAGTAATGAAGCTTGGTTTCCAAATCTCCATGGGAAGTTTCTGACGTTTAATAAAAGGAATGCTAATTAGGTTTGGGGTTAATAAGTTTGGATACTAATAAGGTTTTTCTTCTCTGCCAAGGAATCTGCATTCAGAACTAAAACACTGATACTTCTAAGCCTCTGTCATATATAAAAAAATCGGCCAAAGAACCAAATACATACCACATGATTGAAAAGCCCTATTTTTGAGGAAGCAGTGATAAAAATAATAAACCTTATTTCCTTTCATAGAAAGGGAAAAAAAGAATCTCATCCACTGCATAAATAATACTGAAGACAAAAAAAAGTTCTTAAATCACAGAATGGTTAGGGTTGGAAAGGACCTTATGATCGTCTAGTTCCAACTTCCCTGCTTATTTGCTTATTTGCTCCAGAAAAACATCCACAGTGCTTGTCATGTATTTAGTCTTCACAAATAAGTCCGCACACAGTGTGATGGAGGATAGCGTGATCCTGCTCCAGAAGGAAGTCCTAACAATGCAACCGGTATTCCATCAGATTTTTCATCCCACAGAAATCAGCAGAGTGTATGGAAAGAAAGGATGCCAACAAAATGCTCATGACTACATGGGGAGAAATCAGTACAGCTGAAATCCCTGCTTATAAACATGCTGGAGAAGCATTCACATGGCCTGTCACTAACAGGAGGACAATACTGGTGGAAGGACCAGCTGTGTATGTCTGAATCCTGTATCACTGGCCAAATCTGAACACCCTGCCAGTAATCCTTGTAGGCCAATTTCTCTAGTATCTGAGAAACTTCCAGCCTCTGTGTCATTTTAAGATGTATTTAGGACGTTAAACACATGTTAATTGAAATACAAAACTTTACAGAAGTCAGGAGACTGAATTTTACAAACAACATGGCATAAAAAGTATATGAAAAATGCACATAAATAGAAGATTTTATACTGAATTTTTCTAAGAACATCCATTGGATCATTTTGTTACACAGAAATTAAAAATTAAGCATCCCAAACTTGTGATATAGTTATCCTCGTCATTTTACTGGTGGTGGGGGAAAAAATAGAAAATTAAAGACAACCTCAGCTCTTTGGGTCAGGAAAAACTTTGGGTAGGGAAAAGAAGAATGTAGCTCATCCAGCATCGAATCAGTATCCCCAAACTGACACCCTAATTCCTCAATAAAACCAAACAAATACAAAGTGCTGCAAACTAATTTCAACAATCCGCTTGTCTCAGTATCAACATATTAAAGTGCTATTTTAGAAATTATTTATACAGTCTTTTAAAAGAATAGGCTACACCTTATACAAAAATAACTCTGCTTTGTATTTTCTCTACCTGGCAATAATCTCAGGACACAGAATTGTTCAAAAAAATCCCTGGAAGCTAAACAGCCATGTTTGAATTATCATCGTGTTTTGTTTTGCTTAAGCAAATGAATTTCACAAAACCTTAAACCAATTGATTTTTCCCCTTTAGAAATCGGTCAAAAGAATGCATTTTTATGGTGGACCTTAGGCACTGAATGATGATTAGAGAATCAAGCAAGCATCAAAACATTCACAGCGCCACAAGCTATTTTCTTCTCTGCTTCTGATTCCTAGACAGTTATTACTTTTGACAAAGAATTACAGACAAATATTCCTTTAGGTTGTTGAAAGTAAGGAGATATTCATTATTAATAGAATTTTTTACCTTAGAAAGAATGTTGTGTCAGAAAGTACCATTTGGGGAGTTTGGGAGATGAGAGACAGGAAGACTGCTGGACTTTATGTATGTTGCACCAGAGGTTTTAAAGATCAGGCAGTTTTAGTTTTTAAAATTCATTATTTATTTCACCTTTTTTAACTTCTATAGTGACTGCTGATGACCTCCATGGGTTTCCATTGTACAAATAATCTACAGAAATTGTTTGCTGAAAAATTTGCTCTGTTGTAGGCACACCAGCTTGTACCTTCATCATGGAATACATATGTATATGCACACCATTATATTTATTTTCTATTTTTAGCATGCTGCAGATCAGAAATAATAAAACTGAAATTTTGTAGATTGCGCCAAACTATTTAATTATATTTTTTATCTTAAATTCTAACCTGTCTGAAAACAATAAGAACTTAAGGATATACACACGTTTCAAGCATTTTGTAATATACTTTTCCCCCCTTACTAATCTTACCAAAGGGTAACTGACTGCTAGATGAACTAGGCCAAATACCTGTTTCCCAAAATGGCATTAAATTAGTTGATTCACTTAGACTATGCAACAGTAATTTCGATAGAGGAGGCATGACCCAAACTATGTAATCTGAGAAAACACCATGATTTTTCACAAGAATAAATTGTAGCCTGATTTATACATAATACCTTGAGATTTGATGGTGAATTCTATTCACAATGAGTGTAGCTATTGGATCATTTAAGTAAGTGATACTGAAAAGCGGAACTGACTGCACTTGGGATGAATGTATTAGAGTCTCATTCTAAATAGGTTAAT
Organism: Nestor notabilis; assembly: GCF_000696875.1. Classification (NCBI taxonomy): domain Eukaryota; kingdom Metazoa; phylum Chordata; class Aves; order Psittaciformes; family Psittacidae; genus Nestor; species Nestor notabilis. The sequence goes on from NW_009932608.1 coordinate 111,416, forward strand.
GGACCTGTTCTTTGAAAATTAGTTAACAACTTTGTTGAAAAATCATACTCTAAATTCACAGTATTGTTTTCCAGCTGTTGCTGGTAAACAGTTTAGGAAAACAGTTTTACTTTCTTTAAAGTAAGAAAAAAAAAAAGAACCCCATTAGTTCTTTAAAGTAAGAAAAAGAAAAAAGAAAAAAACCCCATTAAAATAAAATGCTTTACATTCCTTACAGCCCTTACAAGGGCTTGGCTTCATGTTTTTGTGTTTGTTTTTTTTTTTTAATCTGAAGAAATTTCATGTTCATAACATAACAGGCACCTTCACATCACATTCCTGTTAGAAATGAGACTTTGATTCAATTCATGTGGTTTCAAACCAGTGTACTCTTCCATGTAAGAGTGTTGGGATGGGTTTTCTGCTGCTATATCCATGCCTGCTGTATGGGCTTTTCCTGTGTTCAGCTGCACAAATCAGGAGCTCTGTACCCCGTATCAAAACAGTTTATGAAAAGCAACGAGAAATAATTTCTCAGGATTTTGAAAGCTACTTGTAGAAACACAAGGCTGTCAGATGTCTCATCATAATGAATATGATTATGATTCTGCCTCTTTTTTTCCATCACTTCATGACAGAAGGAAACTGAGTATTACAAGATGACCTCAATATACTGAGTCTGTCATTTACAGGTATATAGATTTATGCAGTAATACCATAAAACTGAAACTCTTATTTTACCCTTGAAATGTGCTTGATCCATGTCCTGGGTCCAGCTGTAATGGTTATTTTTCTCCTTCTTAGTAGCTGGTGAAGTGCTGTGTTTTGGTGTTTGAGAACAATGCTGATAACACACCAGTGTTTTAGTTGTTGCTAAGTAACGCTTACTCTCATCAAGGACTTTTCAGTCTCATGCTCTGCCAGTGAGGAGGAGCACGGGAAGCCAGGAGGAAGCAGAGACAGGACACCTGAGCCAAACTAGCCAAATGGGTATTTCCATGTTCGTTCATATTACACTAAAGTGCAGGAACATTTAATGTGTACAGTAACGCTTATGACTGAACACCACTTTACCAAATAAATTAGCACAAAATAATGTAAAGAATACTAAAAAACCCAAAACCCATACAAAAAAACTTGTACTTCCTCAATCTTTTCCTTGCAGGGAGGGGGAATAAGGGTGGAAGGTCATTATAGATATGTGGTCAAAAAATACAATCAAAACTAGATTTTTAGACTGAAGTGACACTTTTTTATTAGACTAGCAGGTTTGGAAAAAGAAGGCAACATTTCTGGCACACAAGTTCTTTTGCAGATCAGAAACAAAAGGAGAAAATTGCAAAGCAAACTGTAATTAAGACATTAAGATCAATTACTTGGGATTCATTAGATACGCATGAGACTCTTCAGGACAAGAGGAAGTTGTACCTGAGAAGTCAGAGACTCAGTAAGAGGAGAGGTGAGAGGTGGCTACCTTCCAGGGGAAAGAGCTACATGTAATCTATAACTATTGGAACACTGCAACATTAATGGGGAGGGGAGGATGGGGGTGGTTTTGGGAGTGGAACAGGATTTGCAGGTTATATCAGATCAGAAAAACAGTAACTACAGTGAGCCCATAGTTTTGGGTATTTACTAAGTTATGAATTTGAGTTTCCAGACTTATCTTTCAAAGTATTTTGTAGGTCATTCTCTAATTAAGTCAGAGCAGTTGCTTCCAACTTTAATTTTGCTTTGAAGTTTGCTTCTGTTTCAGACCTAAAGAACTACTTATGTGCCTGAGAGCTTATCTGTTTTTTTTCAACTACACTTAGTCTAATTAAAGATGTTACCCCTACCTGTAAATCTTCTCTTAATTAGCAACTTCATGGATTTGCTGATGGCAAGTGCAAGAGTGGATCACTCCACTGCTAGCAAACCAATAGAGAATTAAACTAAGCATGCTGAAATGTCATTTCCTCATTAAAAAATGCAGACACCTTTTCCTCTCTAACGAGACTATAGCTGCAAAAGGGAGCCCTCCAAGAATGTAATGTTCTTGTTAAGGTCTAAGATAACACCTACCTCATACTGTAGTGGTTGCTGAACAACAAAATTGTAGCTAAAAGTCTTAAGTTTCTGTGATATGCAGGTGTCACAAAGGAAAAGATGAAATAGAAGAACTGACACCTGGAAGGAGTTAAATCAAAGATGAACTAATGGAAGAATAATATGCTGTTAGTGAAATGGAATAGGACATAAAATAGTAATGTTGTTGGAAGAGGTAGAGGGAGAGTAAACATTGATTGGCATACTGTTAAAGAGGGTAGGTCTCTATGGTCTGTGCATATTCCCTACAGAAGTTATGTAGGAATGCCAATCAAAGAAAACATTTTCAACCTCCTGGGATTTAAAAATTTCCATTGAAGTATCTACCTGCTCTCCCATTTAAAGTCAAACCCAGCAGACTCAAAGGGCAAACTAAGCAGATGGGATATTGTGACTGATGCAAGAAATAACTGAATTGTTTGTTGACGAACCGTATGTACAATGAGCTTTAAAGATTTACACAGAATGTGAAGTGATGGCAAGGCCGTCAAGCTTACCTGAGAAATTCTGTTATGAAAGAGAACCTCCACCTTCCTCCCAAGGGAAAAGGGAAAGCAAATAAATCCTATATATTAGGGAACAGCAATTTCATAATTTCATTTTAAATATCCTACAGAACCTCTCAAACTTTCAGTGCTAACATACCACTCTTGTTTTTACTACAAAGCAGGAAGAGAAACATATGGCAGGCTCCAAAACTGTTATGAAATTGTGAAATAACAGTGATATGAAACCTCATGAATTTTTGAAATAGCTGTACAGAAGTCACGAAGTATCAAGGCTTTAGCTACTACTTTTTGCAGTGAAAAAACCCCACCTGTTAAGCTTTCAAACAATTGTCCTGGGTTCAGCTACAGCAGT